>NC_090436.1:809366523-809666951 GCF_031143425.1 Pleurodeles waltl | reverse complement strand
AAGCATTATCTCGCCTCCATATAATAAAGTCGGAATCAGCTTTGACTTGGTCATAGTAACCAGGGGCTTCAGGTTATGCCCACAAAGACGTTACCTAGGGTAAGGAAGGCAACATTAAGGCCATTGCTTTCTCCTTAATGAATTCCATTTGTGGCACTTGAGAGGCCCTTGAGCACTCAGATAGGTGTAAATGGTGGTTTCTTCTACTGGTGACCCTTTAAGAGGCCATTTTCTTTTCTTTGAAATGCACAGATTTAATTAAATTACCTTGTTTTTCTTGAGATTGATCTCTAGCTGACAAGGGCATTACTCATTATCTTTAATGCTTCTTGCAACACATTACACTATTTCTACCTTCATGCTCATAATTCAGCCTGTCACCATTGTTGTAGCTCATAAAATCAAATTTAAAAAGTTGGCTCCGTGATCCTTTAAAAGCATAAAAGCATATGCATAAAGAGACTAATAACCTAAGTGAAATGGCTGCACTTCCTCCTTACAGTGAAGTACCAGTTCACCAATGAAAACAGCGTGCTCAGTGTTTCCACCTATTGCCGTCTTAAGTTTCCATGCATATTTCAATTATTAAATAGTTCAAGGCCTTGAAAGGAATGGGGGCCTCTGTATGCAATACAAACATGCCATTCCCTCAGGAATTGGACAGGAGAATAAACAATGACTCTGACTGCCCAGTGCCCCAAGAAAAGACCTTACAATGCAGTACAATTGACGAGAGGTGAGGGTGGTCATAAAAGATCATGCCTTGGGGCCCTATTAACATTTTGTTGGATACTGCATTACAAAACGTGACAAATGCCCTGAGTTATTACAAGTGCATCATATCCTACAACACATGTAATCCAGTGGAAGAGATATCTGCCTTGTTTTGACAGAGGATGTTGGATTATGGCCAGAGCTACTGACATTTGAACTGGGGAACCCGGTTTGAGTCTCGGTGTCATCTCCTCATCCTGTGATTCTGGGCAGAGGGTGTGCAAGGTGAGACATTAGGTATAGCTCTGATGTGATTTTGATGATTTTATTCTCTTCAAGTGTTTTGAATTCCTGCCATAGTCTGTTCTACTAGGGTAGCAGAGGTTGCTGTGCTGTGGTTTCTTCATTCTTGTTCTTTTTATTTTAATGTGCCTGTGTAGTTAGCATGTGCTAGTTGTTGTTTCTGCTCCTGTTCAGGAATGTTCAATATTTTTTCAAGAACTCTGAGAATTCTTTGCATTGTTCTGGTGTCACAATTGTTTCTTTTAGTGTGGAGTTTGGTGATGTTTGTTGTCTGATGATGTTGAAGGGTTGTTTTGGACGGTTATTTGATGCATCTAGCTATGGTCAGTAGAATCCAGCTTTGTTCAAAAGATGTGTTTTTGGTATTTGTTTGTTTTGAGTCACAGGAGAATCGATTTTAGGTTGATGGGTCTTGACTCCAGCTGATTTCTGCTTGTCTAAGCTGTATTGTTTCTTCACAGAGTTCCTTTTTGAACAATGAGCACAAGGGGTTGTTTCTTGGTGTCTTGAGATTGAGTGAAGCGACTGGGTTGAGTTTGTCTGACAGTGTATTGTTCTAGTGTGTTGTTAGGTCTTCCACCAATTGGATTCAATGTTGTATGGGAAGCTAGAGCTGATCCTTCCTGCAAGTTACTAGGTGTTATTTTGTTTTGTGTATCTTATCCTTCATTTAGGTCTGTGGTCTTTGCATGTGTTACCCTCCAGTTCAATGTTGAGGTTGAAATTAATGATGTGGTGGGCTGACCAGTCTACTGGTTGGATATTTTCTAGTCTTTTGTCATCATCTTTGGCTATGATCAGGTCAAGTGTTGCTCCCTTTATGTACCTGAGTTCTGTCTAGTGTTGTTTTAGGTCATTGTTTTCTATGAAGTGATTCAAGTTTCTTAGCAGGATTTCATTGGTGTAGTTTCAGTGTATGTTGAAGTTTCCTAGGAATATGTTGTTGGCATCCAGGAGTGATTGTTGTGAGCTGTTCTGAGACGAGCTGCTAGTCTCCAGATGGGTGGTATCTTACCTGAATTTTGGTTAATGTGGGACCAGTAGTAGTAAGTTGTATTCCTAGACATTCATGTGAAGAATGTTTCTGTTTTGAATGAGCAGATTTGCAGGGTGTCTCTGTGGATGACCACTAGCCCTCCTCCATTTCTTCCCACTCTGCATCGATGTTTTAAGGTGAAACCTGGCGGGACCAGTAGATTTACCCTGGGTGTCACAGTTTCATTTAGCCACGTTTAAGTTGGAAATGTTAGGTCAATTTCTTTTTAGGTGATTTCTTTTGCTAGTTCAGTGGCATGCTCGTAGCATATCTGCAGTTTTATTGCTGATGTGGTCATTTTGATATCTTGGTCCAGTTGTACCGATATATTGATGGCTTGTTTGTAGAGTTTCTCCATTGGTTTTTCCCTGTGTGCCTGTTTGTGTCTTGTACAAGTATTTGGTAGTCTCCTTGGGGTGTGATTTCTGTATTTTTTTAGCATTCTAGTAGGGCATTTCTTTCTTCTTGTAAGATTCTGTTGTTTGCCCTTCCTGGTCTGGTAGTATTGTTGTGGGGAGGGACTGTGTGCTTGAGTTGTTTGTGTAGGTGTTGTTGGTTGTTGGTGGGGATGAGCTATCTATTTTCTCTTACCAAGATTTGATCTTATTGTTGTAGACCTTCATGCTGTTGTTTGGGTTGTTGGATAAGGTTTTGACTTCCTTGGAGAGCATGATGGATGTTTTGCTTATTTAGTGGAGGATTATAAGCAGCATTAGGTGTGTGGGTGTTGATGCTGTGGTTTTGTCTGGGTTATTGCGTACACTCTTTGGTTTGTGTAGTGTTGCATGACGTTTGTGGCGTGTGGTTGTATGGGTATGTGCTTTGGTGATGTGGCAAGTTAACTTTGTGTGTTAGTTTTCTCATCTGGCATTCAGATATAGATTGAGGTTATTTTTGAGGGGTTTGTATTGTGTTTTGTGAGGGTGTGTGGTCCATGGTGAGGTAATTAGTGTTGAGTTCTAGTAGGGATCCCAAAGTTGTTATGCATGTGCATTCAGTGCTTTATTGAATTATTTGATAAATTGCACATTGTTTAAAAAAATATATTTTTGTGTATTGTTCTGTTTCTTCCCCATTGGCCATTTCAAAGGATAGATTGGTGAGACAAAGCAGTAGTAATCTAGTATACCTTCATTTTTGGGACTTTATGATTTATAATTTTTGAAAATGAGTTACTTGCATATTTATCCCAGGTATGTCCTATGGGGCATTGATTTTATTTATTGAAGATTGGAACTTTTGCCAGAAATTCCCTTTGACTAACCTTCTGGTCCACTGGATGTGGTGATGGAGTCTGGGCTAGAACATCTAGGATTGACTTTAATCCAGCAGTGTCCACAAAGGAGGCGCTTGCTGTTGGTGTAGACACAAACATAAATTGTGATGCAGTCACCTTCAAGATGTTAGTGCTAACCACAAAATAATGTTTCATAATCTTTTGTTCACATTTTGATATAAACAATATGGCCCAAAAATCTTTCCGTTAAAGGGGCACTAGGCCGAAAATTATTCTGGGTGGGTACTCTGACATGCTCACTGCCTGCTTCCCTCTCAAGGGTGTAACACATGCCCCTGCAGCCCCAGCGACGCGGAGAGGCCCTCAAATCTTCTTATGCCCCATTCAGCTCAAGGACAATGAACATCGACGAGACATGCGAGATTCAGGGGCCTCTCATCACATTCTGCAAGAGGGCTCCATCATTTTGTGTTACCCCACTGCTTTTCCTTATAGGACTTGCAGCAGGCCATAAATAACTACTCGCATCTTCAGTTCTCCAAGCTGTTTGTTTAAATTTAGGGATGCTTATCAGATTGTTCTATTGTGCCTCCAATCTCCTAACAGGTAAGGCTGTTACAATCTTTCATCCAGCCTGTGAAAGGGTAATAAGGACTCGATCGCTCTTATGAAGTCTTTTAATTATCTGTTCTTTAAATCTCAATGGGCAGATCCTATTCTGTGTGAGAGTTACAGCCCAAGGCAGAAACAGAACACTTTCTTCTAAAAAAATTTGAAGAATGTAATATAACACGAAGATCATAAGACATTTGTACTTAAAGAACTTACTTTAAACAATTATGTAAAACGGAGGCATATAACGAGCCAGCGGGAAGTGGAAGTGGGCACAGAAGACACAGGACAAGTTGTGATGAGACTAGCGAGCCATCCAGGGAGTGCCAGCTCTGACAGAGAAAAGTAGATGGTGCTCACCCAGACACCCCTGGCTCTCACCTATCAACTGGATCTTCTGTGTAGGACAGGTTATATTGAATAACTACTGCAGTAAAGTCTCCTTGTTCCTTGTCAGGCGTCAGTCTGTTTTTTATTTATTTACAGTCTGAACCTCGTAGTCTTGCATTAATGGTAAGAGAATAAAATATTACTACAAGTGCTGGAATTCAAAGAAGGCATCCAGGACTGGGAGAGCTACTCACATCTGAAATGGAAAAATCTTTGGTGTGATAATATTGAACATGTAAAAATAACTCCATGTATTCTCTGCTATAAGAAAATCATGGTGTCGTATACATTCATGTACTCAATTAATTCCCCATTCAAAGTAGCTTGCCTTAAAAATGCTGTATGAAACTGTTTAGATTTCAGAAAGTGACCATAATTCTCGCCTCGTGTTTTATCTCTCATTGCTTGTCCTTTTCAACAGTTCTGTGCAGAAGTAGAGCAAACTCTGCAGTGGTGATTGCCAGGTACTGTTGATTTAATCTCTTCTGGTACCACCACTTGGTGGATTCTGGTAGCATAAAAAGCATGCCCTACGCAGCTGAGCTTCCCTCTCTTTCACTGCCAATACAAAACTCCGGACTTCTCGCTGGAATGCTTCGTTAGCCAGTAGGTGGTTGTTGATGTAACTTAATTTCTGATTAGCTTAAGTCCATAGGGTTGAATGGATGTACATAAACAACTCTTTCCATAATGACGATTCAGTCTGCAGCGACCCAATGTCAACAACTGCAAGACCTGAGCAAGCCAAAACCCTACCAGGCTCAGCGGGTACCTAGGCTGTTCAAACGTGTTATGAGTTTATAGTTTTAGTAAATAGTGGTTCGGTGTCACTAACAGACCATAGCAGCAAGGACGCAGAGATGCTGGTGGGCATCAATGTGGCAAACACTCACATACTGGAGTTCCTATTTTTTACTTCAGCCAAACCCCTTAGAAACATTTGGGGTACCACAATCTCGCAGCAGAGCAGCAAACACAGATCCTCTCATCACAGATAGCAAGCAAACATGCCAGTCATATTCCATCTCCCAGGAGATGTTCTTGAATAGGAAGCAACATAGGGGCCACAGTCATTGCTAGCCAACAGAGAAAAGGGGGTAAATACCTGAAGGCCTATTACTTAGATCAATGGTTCTTAACCTGTGGTCCAAGGAACCCAGGGGATCTGTGATGCAAGTATTTTACAATATTAAATGGTATTAAGATGAATACATAAAAATTAATAAAGTATGTGCAAATAAAGAAACATTTGAAAATTTGAAATCTTTTTATTTATTTGATTCTGAATTTAAAGAAAATTCCATATTTTAGCATATATTTGGTGTCTACTTGTTTTTGTATTTTTTTGCACTGATTTGAGGTTCAAATCATAGAAATTGCTTAGGACGGGAGTCCCTGGCTTCCAAAAATGACTCAGCGGGGTCCCCGGATTCTAATAATGATTGAATGGAAATGCACAGAAGTCAAAAGGTTAAGAATCACTTGCTTAGATCAAAGTTGTCCATGCAAGCTATTAAAGACTTGTCTGTTTGGCCCCTTGTAATCATTATCGGTAATCTTCTGATAACCATGGTGTCCACAATGATGGCTAGGAGCCATCTGCCTCATTGTGGAAAAAAACACTATTTTGGATAAAAGAAAGAGTGGGTTATTGGGAGTCCAATGTGAATGTGTGCCAGATTTCCTGAGGGGAAACCAGGTCCCACAACATGTTGCCTCTTTCATGAAATGTTTGGTGTGAGTAGAGGCAATAATAGTAAAAAACATTCCTCTCTCACCTGTAACGTACAACTTACATGCCCGATGGAACTAAAGGAACGCCTAAACTTTGTAGCAGGATGTTAATTATCCTGTTGAATTTCACAATATTTAAATTCTTATACCTCAATGTATTTTATATGCATTTTGAATTCTCTTCTTGGTTTACATTGTTCTTTCTATTTGCCTTCTGATTCTTTTTTCCTGTTAGCGAAAAGTACCAGTTGTCGAAAAAAAAAATACAATTATTTCAAATCCCATTTGGCTAATTAGACCAACACAACTGAAAAAAAACGATTTGTAATTCAAAACTCGAGCACTGTCGACTGTAGTGCGGTGCAGGGCTTCCCTTGTGGGCCTAACATGCATGCAGAAGGGCAAGGTAAGCTTCCTTGAGGGGCAGAAGAAGACAGTGAGTTCTGGCCCAGATTCGGACTTTATCTCTTTTTGCTCGGAGTCTGCATGGAAGAAGAAACTGCTGCCTTTGGATGGTATACACCATCAAAGATTAGAGCAAGTGAGTGTGCAGAGGACGAGTGAAGGACAGGCGGAATTCCCCAGCATTTAGAAAGTGATTTAAGGGTGAGGATAGGTTCCTGTGGGGCAAAGCAATACATCACTGTGGAGTGGATTACAGCGTGCACTGCACAATCGCACAATGAGCCATATATTCCACAAACAGCAATACTACACCTTGCTTACATCAAGGCTTGGCTGGGAAAGAGCTCCTCGTCAGCATGACCGAACACAGGAGTGGAAGGATTCCGTGCTTTGGTTCACTCCATCCAGGCCCTACTTTCATCATATATATCACAGCAATGTAGCTCTGATATCTTATGGCAGCACCACCACCTGCCAAATCATAATAAAAATAAGAGTGAGTAGACAGAAAATATATTTCTCAGACTTCAACAGTACAACTGGAAATCCAGTAAAGCAAGAAAACAGCCAGGGAAGCAGACATCATATGTTGCAGTAGTAATGTCCTCTGAATGGCTGTGGAGTACATATACCACGGCCCTGAGTTAATCATGTAGGGCGTGTATGGATAGTTTTGATTTTAGCCTCAACGTACATGGCAATCGCATGTGCAAAATGGAGACCACAGAGAGAGACTCTGGAGTCAAAATGTGCGCCCATTCCTTTCTGTTCATGACTACTGTCAGTTCACTGGGCTGTGGAGGACTGACAGTGATGGCTGCGACTAATTATGTGTGCATGACATGCATTTTTACCTGTTGCCTTCAGAGGGAGAGGTTCGTATTCACCTTGCCTGTTTAAAATTGCCAACACTTCCTCCACGTGGGAGGTGGATGCTGCATGTTTGCTGCATGTAGGTTTACCCTATGTGCCTTGCTTGACTGTTGCAGGCCAGCAATCCATTTCATATCTCCTGTCTGAGTTGAATGGTTGGACTGAATCTAGTCCATAACTTTCAGAAATTTCACAAGAACAAGTAACAGGATGTAATTCTACTGTATTTGAGTATTGCAGCACAGAATAATGTGTGATTAGAATGAATGGTTGAGAGTGATGTAAGCAAAAGGTTACCATTCCCATGACCAGTAGACAGAGCCAGAGTGTCACTGTGGGGAGTGCTTCACCCATCTGAGATGGTTCTTGTCTTAGTAGACAGGGAAGCATCCTGAGAAATTTGCTGTGTTGTCTGACAAGCAGTTAGCTGGCTGGGTGAACAAGAGAACGCAAAAGAACGAGGGATTAAACCCAGATCTGTGACTGGGTGTGAGTGTTTGAAAAGTTTCAACACTCCGTCGATCATCCTTTTGTGTTGCTAAAGTTGCCCTAAGTGGGAAGGGTATGCCCAGACGTGGGCCCCTTGCTCACTGTGCCACTGGATTCAAGTTAGCCTAGCTGATGAAGGGTGATACCCTGAAACCGGTCCTAGGATGCTTCTTTCCGGTCCAGGGAGGACCTGGCTTGGCAGTTCGAGCTGGACTGTTCCCATGGGGAACAAGGTCAAGATTGATGTGCATATGGGTGGGTACAAACTGGGGTGGCATGGTGAGCAAAAGAATGATGGATTAAACCCAGATCTGTGACTGGGGGTGAGTGTTTAAAAAGTTTCAACACTCCGTCCATCATCCTTTTGTGTTGTGGGTGAACAAGAGGTCAGAGCAACATAGTTTGAAGCCTAGAGAAGATCTCCCAGCAGAATTGTTCCAAACAGGAAGGGAAGGGCCAGAATGACTTCAGCTAGTCCAAGCTAGTACCTAAGCCTAAGGGAGTCCTGGTCAGAACCACAAGGAGAAGGAAGGAAGCAGACCCAAGGTAAAAACCTGTTTCAGATGCCACAGGGCTGAACACTACAAGAATGGTTGTTAAGCCAATGACCCAATGCAGGTGCTCCCCTCTGAATCTATCATAAGCAACATGATATAACATGATATCATTGGGGACAGTCACCAGTGAGGGTCCTGTGCCTTACAACCTAGTTAATGGGGGCATATTTTAAAGAGATCCAGATGCTTTCAAACAAATTCACATAAACACCATGGGGTCTGCTGGTGAAGCAGGCATTAATGGAAAGAAAGTTTATGTCCTGAGGGATACTGGTGCCTTCTAGAGTAGTGCTGAGAAAAGGTATCTCAAACCATAAGAGATTCTCATGGGTACCAGTGGCAATGCCTTGCTAGCCAGCAAAGATGACATGGATTGGGAGTTTCCCATCCCTCAGGTCCAAATGAGGGCCTTTTTAGGCTTTACCAAAAACTAAAGTAACTTTGTAGCCAAGTATGAGGCCATAGTTGTCCCTTTGACATCCCTGACCTCTGATTAATAGCCCTGGAAAGTGATATGAACTACACAACAAAAGAAGATTTTCGATTACCTTAAAGCCGCCCTCTGAAATCCACTAGTTCTGAAGGTTACCGACTTCAGTCAGCCATTGGTAGTGCAGACACATGTTTCTGAAAAGCTGGACGGAATACACCTTACCCTGAATATTGAAAATGTTTTCTGCATGACTCTGGAAATTGTGTACCCCTGCACTCAGTCCTCTTGTAGCGAGTCTTTGGATATTTTTGATTTGTTACTCTTATAGCAGATGACAATCAAGCATGTACACCCAGGGCCTACAATGAAATGGATTGAGACACAGAGTGGGGCTTTAGGGTCTGAAGGGACATAACATGTGCACCCCTTTGGTCGATCTGGCATCCTTGGCGTGGTTTCCTCTAAGTTATTTGCTTTCAGACCTCTTGTTTGGGCTGACTTTGTTTTTGCTGGCCTTAAGATTCTGTGCACTTTACCACTGCTGACCAGTGCTAAAGTGCTTGTACTTTTTCCCTAAAACATGGTAACATTGGCTCAGCCCCAATTGGCATTTTTAATTTACCTATAGGTCCCTAGTAAAGTGCACTAAGTGTTCCCAGGGCCTGTAAATTTAATTCTGCTAGTGGGCATGCAGCACTGATTGTGCCACCCACTTGCGTAGCCCTTTAAAACGGTCTCAGGCCTGCCATTGCAGAGCCTGTGTGTGCAGTTTTACACTGTCATGTCGACCTGGCAAGGTAAACCATTTGCCAGGCTCAAACCTTCCTTTTTAATACATATGAGTCACCCCTAATGTTGACCCTAGACAACCCCAAGGGCAGGGTGCAGTGAATTTAAAAAGCGGAACATGCACTAAAACTCTTAAATGTGTTTTTCACTAATGCAAAGCCTAGCTCTCCCATAGGATAAGATTGAAGGATGCTATTCCGGGGTACTCCAGGTCCCAGTCTGCAGTTTGCTGCTTGCCTTGCCAGGAGGTGGGGCTTCACACTATCATGCTACTAGGCGCATTCAAGCAGCTCTTGTTGACCGCTGCACGGAATGCTATTCCCGGGGACTCCAAGTGCCAGCCTGCACTTTGCTGCTTGCCCTTACAGGAGGTAGGGCCTCACGTCATTGCACCATTAGGTGAATTTAAGCAGCTATTGAGGACCATTGTGCAAGATGCTATTTCGGGGACTCCAGGGCCCAATCTGCACTTTGCTGCTTACCCTGCCAGAAGGTGGGGATTCACGCCATTGCGCCATTAGGTGCATGGAAGCAGCTCTTGTGCACCACTGCGCAAGACGCCATTCCAAGGGACTCAAGGTCCCAGTCTGCACCTTGCTGTCCGCTCTGCCAGAAAGTGGGGCTTCATGTCATCGCACCATTAGGTGCATTGAAGCAGCGCTTCTGGACCACTGCGTGGGACGCTATTTTGAGGGATTCTGGATCCCAGCCTGCACTTTGCTCCCTGCCCTGCACGGAGGTGGGGCTTCATGCCATTGCACCATTAGGTGCATTTAAGCAGGAAACGCCCTGAATGCTGACTCCGGAACAATGAAGTCGTGGACAACGAAAGCAGAAAATATGGAGGTCCATTTAGCCAACTCCTAGATCAGAAGAAACTAAGAGGCTGTCACTGACATTATTACAGTCTCCAAATTCACTAGCTGGCGGGCCAATATCCAGTGAGAGTCTGCGCTCCACTAGTGCAATCTCATAAACTACTGCCCTCTCCAACATGATATCAATGGTCACCATGTGTCATGACGGCGCAACAGCAATGCCAGCAGTTTTGCTTTTGCCCATTTCTCCACTGAACCAAGTACTCTCACCTATTTACCACTTCCACTGACACATCCTGTGAAGTCACTAAATATTTGGCTGCAAAGAGAGTGGGCCCAGTGCAGCCTAATCCGGGCCTGGACAGGCGCAGATGGGCCAGCCATTAGACCAGGCTGAACCCAGGCTGAAACCGGTTGAATCCTGAACAGAGCTGCTTAAATGCGCCTAATGCCGCAATGGCATGAAGCCTACGGCTCCATGCTGGGCAGGCAGCAATGTGCAGGCTGGGACCTGGAGTGCCCCGGAATAGTGTCCCGTGCAGCGGTTCACAAGAGCTGCACTAACGTGCCTAATGACGCAGTAACACAAAGTCCCAACTCCTGGAAGGGTAGGCAGCAAAGTGCAGGCTGGAATCTGGAGTCCTCCAGAAGAGCGACCCACGTAGCGGTTCACAAGAGCTGCTTAAATGGAATGTATGTCGGAACAACGCATGCTGGAACAAAGCATGCCTGAACAATGAGGTCGGAACAACAACTGCGTTGTTACCACTAATGCCTTTACCACGAATGCCTTAACAACGATTTGTTGTAAAGACATTCCTGGTAAAGGCATTAGTGATAGGCATGCATGGTTCTAGCATGCGTCCCCCTTGGCCCCCCACCCCACCCCTAAAAATTACCGCAACCCCCCACCCCTCCCCTAAAACCACACCAACCCCCCACCCTTGCCCCTAAAACTACCCCAACCCCCCACCTCGTCCCTAAAATTACCCGACCCCCCAACCCACCCCTAAAACCACCCCAACCCCCACCCCATCCCTAAAACCAAAACTACCCCAACCCCCACCCCTAAAACCTAAAACCACCACAACACCCCCGCCCCTAAAACTACCCCGAGACCCCCACCCCACCCCTAAAACCTAAAACCCCCCCAACCCCCACCCCTAAAATTACCCAACCCACCCCTAAAACCACCCCAACCCCCACCCCTAAAATTAACGCAACCCCTCACCCCCCCTAAAACCTAAAACTACCCCAGCCCCCACCCCTAAGACCTAAACCACCCCAATCCCCCACCCCACCCCTAAAAACCTAAACCACCCTGACCCCCCACCCCCAAATACAAAAAATACCCGAACCCCCCCACCCCGCCCCGAAAACTTAAAATACCCCTCCCCAAGCCTAAACCACCTGACCCCCCACCCCTAAAACTAAAAATACCCCGACCCCCACCCTCTCTGCGGGGGCAGCCTCTGATATAGGTACTCTTGCGGAGCTTCCCAGTTCATTCTCTACTGTTATCCTTTTAAGCCAGGTCCCAGTCGCTAAGAGGAAAAGACTCTCAAGGAAGGCTATGAATGTTGAGCATTCTCATAAACAAGTAGCTCGGCAACAGAGTCATCAAGGCCAGGTTTTGTCATTGGTTCAAATTGCCTCCTAGTCTCAGTCCACTCAGACACACGAGCACTCTCCCTAGGAACCCGCACGTTGTGTCGATGTGAGTGTAAAACTGAGGGCCAGATGTAGAAAGCTGTTTGTATGGTGCAAACAGCGAAAATCGCAGTTTGCGCCATGCAAAAAGCCTTTTGCGATGCACATTCACAATTTGCGAGTCGATACCGACTCGCAAATTGTGAATGCGACTCGCAAATAGGAAGGGGTGTTCCCTTCCCATTTGCGACTCGCATCGCAATGCAGAATTGCTTTGTGACCGTGAATGCGGTCGCAAAGCAATTCGCAGTTACCACCAGTGTCACACTGGTGGTAACCCATTCGCAAAAGGGAAGGGATCCCCAGGGGACCGCTTCCCCTTTGTGAATGTTGCCAAAAAGGGTTTTTCAGAGCAGGCAGTGGTCCAATGGACCAGCGCCTACTCTGAAAAACCGAAACCAAACGGTATCGTTATTTTTTTTATTTTGCAACTCGTTTTCCTTTAAGGAAAACGGGCTGCAAAATAAATAAAAAAACTGCTTTATTTAAAAAGCAGTCACAGACATGGAAGTCTGCTGACTTCAGCAGGCTACCATCCCTGTGAGTGCAGGGACTCGCTATGGGGTCGCAAAATGCGACCCACCTCATTAATATTAATGAGGTGGGTCTTTGCGACCCCAGAGCGAGTCGCAGACGGTGTCTGAGACACCGTTCTGCATCAGGATTTGCGATTCTGAAATTGCGAGTCGCACCGACTCGCAATTTCAGAATCGTAAATTCTGACATTGCTACATCTGGCCCTTAGTTCCATCTAGAAAGAGAGGTTACAACTGAGGTCCTTATATCAGGACTGCTTAATGAACACAGAGCATGTGCTGATAACTGCACCCATACACCACAGGCTGTACTATTGCCATATGTCTGTGCCCACTAGAACACAGGAATCAACCAATAGTGTCACTTTGACTTCTGTGATTGCTTGCAACCCCTCTTTCAATATGCTAAGAACATCAGATCAGGGGGCCCTTCTGAATTCATGGCGGGCATTGTTACTGATATGGCCCAGGCAACAGGTGGCAATCGACCCTCTGTTCAGAGTGCAACCAATGTTGGTCCTGTCATGTGTGGCAATACCCCTAATGAGGTCATACTGAATTTACTGCCAGCAGCCTGTCTTTATTTTAGCAGGTGTTCCCCCTCTCAAGTCTGAGCAACATGAGATTTGGGATCAGCTACACAATGATATGGTTCACTGGCTAAGTAAGCACAAACATGTCAACGCAAGGGGCCACAATAAAATTATCATGGTGAGGAGGTTGGATGGGCAGGGAAGTCATGAAAAAAACATAGCAGGAGATTGTATTGTGCTAAACTTTCGGAATCCTTTGTGTGTTCGGAATACACTGGGTATGAAGAGATCTAGCTGTCATTTGGAAACTAGTTTTGCTACTCTCTCCCTAGGATACTTTTATAGGCTTGTGCCCCCCTTCCGGCGCACTTGTGCCCTTGATAATCAGGAGCTCCTGCTTTCCACTAATAGGTTTGCAGCATTGGGTGACTCAGAAGACATAGAATGCCTAGCTGGGAAGTCGTTAGGGCAGTCATTGTTAATTCAACACTTAACATTAAACGATGATGGATCTCCATCTTGGCCCAGTATTAATCATTCTTCTGGTGCTCCAACTGTCCTCTGGGAGTCTTCATTGAGGGTGTTAAGCTGGGACATAGTGGGGTTGGGGTCGAAGACTGGCCTGTCTGATTGGTTAATCTTTATGATGTTATTATGTTTCAGGAGACCAGGGATACCCTGCCAACTTTGGTTGATGGATTCCAGTGTTATAGTGTCCCGGCCTTACCATCGCGGCATGGCCAAGCTTCTGGGGTTAAATTTGCCTGGATTAGCATAGCCGTTGGGAGCCATGTTAAAACTTTTTAACCATCAAACAACAGCTTTCAAGTTGTACTGCTGAAAACTAGTGTGAGTCATTACTTTGTCAATTTTTACAACAACAATTTTTTCAATATCCCAAATACTACGTTTTCAGCATTATTTGACTACATTAATATGCTACCCTATAAAAGCACCTCTGCTGGGCAACAAGGGTCCCTCTGTTAGGGAGGAGATTTTAATGTGAATTTGTCGGATGGTTGTTGGACATTTTGTGCCAATGCCCACTCTCATGCATCCAATGACCCCAGAAGTGAGGAAATTATGTTTTATTTGGTGCCCTGTAACTTAGTTAATGTGATGGATGTGGCGGCTATAAATTAACTGGCCGTATCCACTTTTAGAGGCAATGGTAGCTCCTCCACAATACATTATGGGCCTGATTCTAACTTTGGAGGACGGTGTTAAACCGTCCCAAAAGTGGCGGATTTACCACCTACCGTATTACGAGTCCATTATATCCTATGGAACTCGTAATACGGTAGGTGGTATATCCGCCACTTTTGGGACGGTTTAACACCGTCCTCCAAAGTTAGAATCAGGCCCTATATCATAATTTTGCATAATTTAGAAGATATACTCTCACACGGTACAGTAAGAGCATCTAACCATGGAGACCATAACCCCTTAGAGGTAGTTTTTTCATTAGCCCCCAAGGAAAGATTTAGAGCGGAGATAGGAGCATGTAATTTGCAGCCTTCAACAGAAAACCTCCAGTCGGAATGGAGCCTGAGCAATCCAGCACAATTTTTTTAATTCAGTGAACACAGAGCTGGTGGAAGGGTGCTTAGTGGAAGTGGTTACTGACCTCCTGGTTTTCAAGGTATTTATTGATTTATGCTCAGGCCTCAGGAAAGCTGTCTTGAAGCCTTTCCGTCCCGTAGTCCACCATGACTGCTCGGTGGCAAATTGTGCGCTTCGCTGGGCTCTTGCCAACAAACCTAGGGACCCTGCACTGGTGGCTATTGCACAGAAACAATATAGAGATCACCTCGGGACAATAGAGAGGTGTTGACAAAACAATGGGAAACGTTAGTGCAAGCCGCCTCCCAAAAAGATAGTAAAACCTTTTGGTCCACTGTTTCAGACCTGAGGCGCAAAAATCAATCTGTTTCTTCAATCATTTGCCACATCGCTAGCAAAACCTGGGAGGTTAATTTTGCCAATGTTCATGCAGCTCCTCTGTCAGATATTGAGTTTCCATTAGGTCCTTCACATCTGATTGGATTTCAAACTAGTTTGTGTGAGGTAGAGGGAGCAGTTAATCAGAGTGTTAGTGGCAAGGCACCAGCCCCTTATGGTGTTCCAATCAATTTAATAAAATATAATGTTGACTTCTGGGCACTTCTACTGACTGCTCTGTTTAATAATCTTGGCCGCAGCCAAATCCCGGGTTCATGGTCTACTTTAATTATAGTGCTGATATTTTAAAAAGGTGACGGGTCCAAACCCAGTTGTTACAACCTCATTTCTTTGATCGACACTACGGCCAAAATCCTGTGGCGGGTTATCTCTAACCGAATTAAGGAGTGCATTAAAGTTGAATCAGTCTTACATCCCTGTCAGTGTGGGTTCAGAAATATTGTGGTTTGAGCAATGCCTAAATCTGAATGTAATACTTGGCAAATATACTGCTTCCTAATGCAACCCACTTTATTTAGCATTTATGGACTTGACTTCAGCATTTAACCACTCCGAGTTGTGGCAAATACTTATTTCCTGGGGGCTGGATGAAGCACAAGTGCCCTTTTTGTTCCATTTGCACAGAGCACTGAAGGCAAAAATCAGAATCAGCACTTTAGCGATGGTAACAGGTGACATGGATGTCCAACGGGGTGTGAGACAGGGGTGCATGCTGGGCTCTCTTTTATTTATTTTCTATTTAAATGAACTTTGTCCTGTTCTAACTACCATTACCCCGGAAGTACTCAAGATCAGAGGTATGTGTTGCTCACACTTTTATATGCAGATGATGCAGTGTTATGACGCGCGCACCAAAAGCTCTACGACTTCTGGTTATTGCTTTTGTGGATTTTATGGCTATCTTGGACTTACGGACAAACTTCTCCAAGTCGCATATTATGGCTTGTGGGCTGAAATGTAAACAGTTTATTACTCTTATTGTGGGCACCAATAGCCCTAGTAGAATGAACACTTTGGCCCTCATTCTGACCCTGGCGGTCTTTGACCGCCAGGGCGGAGGACCGCGGGAGCACCGCCGACAAGCCGGCGGTGCTTCAATGGGGATTCCGACCGCGGCGGTAAAGCCGCGGTCGGACCGGCACCACTGGCGGGGTCCCGCCAGTGTACCGCGGCCCCATTGAATCCTCCGCGGCGGCGCAGCTTGCTGCACCGCCGCGGGGATTCTGACCCCCCCTACCGCCATCCAGATCCCGGCGGTCGGACCGCCGAGATCCGGATGGCGGTAGGGGGGGTCGCGGGGCCCCTGGGGGCCCCTGCAGTGCCCATGCCACTGGCATGGGCATTGCAGGGGCCCCCGTAAGAGGGCCCCTAAATGTATTTCACTGTCTGCTGCGCAGACAGTGAAATACGCGACGGGTGCAACTGCACCCGTCGCACAGCTTCCACTCCGCCGGCTCGATTCCGAGCCGGCTTCATCGTGGAAGCCTCTTTCCCGCTGGGCTGGCTGGCGGTCTGAAGGAGACCGCCCGCCAGCCCAGCGGGAAAGTCAGAATTACTGCCGCGGTCTTTCGACCGCGGAACGGTAACCTGACGGCGGGACTTTGGCGGGCGGCCTCCGCCGCCCGCCAAGGTCAGAATGAGGGCCTTTATCTTATCTTGGGATCACTTTTTGCTGCTACAGGGTCCTGGGTACCGAATGTTGTGCAACGTAGGGCTAATTTATCCAAAGGAATAGGCACCTTATGTGGTCTCCTGCAACCGCTGGGTGGATGTTCGCTTGCCCCGCTACTTTAGATATATAGGTCGCAATGCGTTGCGATTGCAACATATGGGGCTGCTGTATGGGGATCTTGAAATGTGAACCCATTCAGGGGAAGAAAAACATTTTTGCAGAAGACTTTTTTTGCCCCTATAGCCACCTCTAGCACAATCTGTCATGAAGAGCTGGGCTTACCCTACTTAGAAGACCATATCAGTACCCGGCCAGCCTTATTGTGGTTAGCTATCTGAAAAAATGAGGAGGCTAGTCTATTCAGAAGTATAATTTTGGACTGTCTCTCATGTGGCGGTGGGCTGCGTATCCCATTGTTATCGTATGTTAAGTCTGAATATTCTAAAATTGGTGTGCAGCGCACTTTTGTTGAGCCAGTATTCTGTGAAACCTTAAATAACAAGAATGTTAGGCAAGCCTTATATGAAGTTGAGCGCTCTCAAACATTTACAAGGGAAGTGAGGAAACCCAGTATCGCAGTTTACCAGAGTTTCTCCTTATCTAACTCCAGCACAAATTATCTCTGTTGTGCGCATGGACGCTGGGAACACTTGTATTATTTCAATTTCGAGCGGACACAGCCAATTTTTTGTTGTGTTTTCCATTAGGATACATGAGTAATCTAGATGATATTCCCTGTGATTGCATGTCTGGGCAATCCCTGCTGCACTTTGCACTTTTCTGTAATTATTTTGGTAAATGTTAGACCTGGCATCCTTGGCATGGTTTTCCCTATCTTTTTGCCTCTGCTTCCTGTATTTTTGAATGTGTGCTGGACTTTGTTTTTGCTGGTACTCAGAGCACTTTACCACTGCTGACCAGTACTAAGTGCAAGTACTCTCTGTGTAAATTGTATTGGTGATTGGCTTTTCCATGATTGGCATATTTGATTTACTACTAAGTCCCTAGTAACGTTCACTAGAGGTGCCCAGGACCTGTAAATCAAATGCTACTAGAAGACCTGCAGCACAGATTGTGCCACCCACACGAGTAAGCCCTGCAAACATGGCTCAGACCTGCCACTGTAGTGTCTGTGTGTGCAGTTTTAAACTGCCAATTTCTTACAGTAAATATACAAAACATATTTATCCTGTTTTTAAAATAGAAATGTGGTGTGAATAGGCATTTTAGGTCAGCTTTTATCTTTTTATTGCAACTATCGGATGACAAAACCATTGTGCATGCTGGCTCTTTTTAAGGACAATTGTAAGGGCCCACATTACATTGCATTTTCTAACCTGTTGGTTAGATTGTACCATTACAGGAATGTTATTGTATTGCTTCTATGTATATTCTTTTGTTGAATTACTTTTTATTTGTAAAGTTTTTTAACTGTTTTGAATGCTTTGAGACTTTTATGGTTGTTCACTGTCTGAATAAAGATAGTATGACTTTCACTTGACTTGAAGTTGCCTTATATCATTTTATAAGTATAATGTCCAATTGGGAAGAGAGGTAGATTTGCCTAGTTTGGTGTCTCTGGAATCACAATTTTAAATTGCAATTTTGAAAACATGTTTTTTAGAAAGTTGGCATTTTAATACTTTAGCCATTTGGTACTTGCTGCCTGTCTCTGCTCACATGTCTGGTGTGGAGGTGACAACTGGGCTTTGCGTATTCCTTCTAGAAAGTCACACACAATGGGAGCTTAGGTGTGACCTCATGAGTCTTGATGGGACATCCTAGGCAGGATGACAGAGAGGAGCTGGACACAGCCTCACATACACCTTAACAGGCTCTGTCCTGTCCATGCACAAAGAGCTGCATAACCCTCTGTAGTGATTCTGGAGTCAAGGAAGAAAGGGCAGGGACTCTGTGCACTTCAAAGGCATGGTTTTGAAGTCTCCACCACTCCAAAGGCCCAACTTGGTATAAGTACTAGACCTCTGATACTACCACTTCAGCACACTTCTGGACCTGTGGATACCCTGCCATTAAGAAGGGCTGCTATGCTGCTGAAGGACTGGAACTCTGCTGGGCTGCCACCCTGCTGATGTCCTGCTTTGCTGTGCTGACCTGCTGTCTGCTGCCCTCTTGCCAGGAGTGATAAATATTGGACCTGCATCTCTCCAACCCAAAACCTAGAGTGCCTCCAAGGGCTTGTTTGCTGGCCTCCTAATCTAAAGTCTCAGGAACAGAAAAGATTTCCAACCACCCTACTCCTGTACCTGGGCTCTGCCATCCCAGTCCTGGACCCTTGGAAGTGGGCCTAAGATGTTTGCTCCAACGGAACTGACGCATCCCCTGCTGTGAGACCAGAATCAATACAATTGCAGCTGCTGTATGGAGCATAACCTATGCATCAACACTACTGTGTGAGTCGGAAGTGACGCAACTGACTTGCATGGCCACAGCAGCTCCCAACTTAGAACTGATCCATTGCCTTCGGAACCGCTGATGCTCAAAGCTTCCTTGGAGTAGGTTCTCACATCCCTCATCAACGGCAGCCTTGACAACAATGCTGCAGCTCCACATTGCAGCCTCAGCACTCATTGGAACCAACAAATCGCTTCAACTGCACAACACATCCCTGACACCGGCCTTCTCATTGCAAGTCACGTCAACTGGATCCTCGACAATGACCCAATAGGACCTCGCACCACAGCCTCTCCGCAACTATACATCATCTTGGCTGTGTGATGCATCTTTGTGTCAGATCCATGCAATGTCCCGCAACCAGAATTTAAGGTATTGTGGCTCAGCTGGCCTAATGGATCCCTGTAGCCGGCCCATGCTTCATTGTGGTCGACCTGAACTTTTGACTTTGTCCCGGTTCAGTGCAACCAGATTTCCCTAGTTGACACTTATTGCTTTTAGGCACTATTTCACAGTTTATTCTTTAAAAATTCATAACTCAAGTTCTACTTGTTGGATGTTTGTTGTTTATGTCTTGTTTTATTTGTTAAATTAAGTTCTATTTTTCCAACGTGTTGTGGTGTTTTTACTGTTTCACTGTTTGAAGTGTTTCACAAATACATTACACATTGACTTCAAGTTCAGCCTGCCTGCTCTGTGACAAGCTACCAGATGTTGAGCACAGGTTAATTTGGGGTTTGCTTGTGCCTTACCCGGACAAGAACTGTGGTTGCTGATTGACCAAAATTCACACCTTAGTCCTTCTTTTCCAAGTGTGACGACAGTCATATCACAGGGTTGTAGAGGACTGACAATAGTATCTGTAACTGACTGTACCTACAGAACAGGCCTTTTCACCGATGGGCTGCACAGGGATAGTTCTCTAGTGGCTTCACTACATGTATGGGACATAGATGTCACATGTATGTTTAGACCATGGCCCTCATTATGAGTTTGGCAGTAAACACCGCCGACCACCGTGCTGGTGGCCACAAAAAGACTGGCTGTGTCGGCGGAATGCATTCCACCGTATTATGAGTACAAAAAGGGAAACGGGCAAAAATTTCTTACATGTCACACACCGCCAGGGCCAACGACGGCGGAAAGGCAGAACTCAGCAACCCGTCACCAACAAAAAGCCTGCCCACCATAATAGGGGGTCATTACAACCCTGGCGGTTGGCGGAGAACCGGCGGTAAGACCGCCAACAGGCTGGCGGTCTTACCTTGGTGAATTATGACCATGGCGGTTACCGCCATGGTCATCTGCCGGTTCTCCATCCCGCCCGCCAGGGCGGAGACGACCGCCGGGCTGGAGACCTGGGTCTCCAGCCCGGCGGCCGTCAGTATACCGCCAGCAGTATTTGGACCCGGCTTACCGCTGTGGATTTCCAGCGGTTTCAACCGCCATAAAATCCATGGCGGTAAGCACTATCAGTGCCAGGGAATTCCTTCCCTGGCACTGATAGGGGTCTCCCCCACCCCGACTCCCTCCCCTACACCCCCCACCACCCCTGCCACCCCCCAAAGGTGGCAGGACCCCCCCTCCCCACCCTGACCCCCAACATAACATTACTCACACACACCTGACACGCATGCAGGCACCACCAACACACACACGCACACACCCCGACATACATGCCTACATCCACACACACAGTCAGACACGCACACCCACATTCAAACATACACGCACACATCCATACAGCTATATTCACAGCCATACACGCACTCATTCCCATACACACAACACCCCCGTAAGCATACACGCACACACACACACCCTCTACATACACACACGCACACACCCATGCACGCACACAACACACAACACCCCCCTCCACCCCTCTCCCCTAACGGACGATCGACTTACCTGGTCCGTCGATCCTCCGGGAGGGGACGGGAGCCATGGGGGTAGCTCCGCCGACACCACACCGCCAACAGAACACCGCCACGGCGAATCACAGGACGTGATTCGCTGGGCGGTGTTCTGTTGGCGTGGCGGTGGAGGTGGAGCAACCTCCACTTCCCCGCCGCCTGCAAGTATGGCTGTTGGCGGCTCTCCGTCGGAATAACGACGGAGAGCAGCCAACAGTCATAATACGCCGAGCGGCAAACCGCCTGCACAGACGGTCTTCCGCACGGCGGTCCCTCGGCGGTCTTGCAAAAAGACCACTGAGGTCGTAATGACCCCCATAGACATACATCCCACTATCCTTTGGAACGCCAATTGCATCATATCTATTGCCAAGAACACCATGCACACACTCTGCAAACCTGTTACACAAGTCACACACACACACACACTAGACAACACAAACTATACAACCACCCCCCCCCAACCAGGACCCTCCAGTACACACACACACCACACTAACCCCACCAACTCACCCTCACAGCACCATGCACATCACACACCATGGCACCCCCTAAGCACCCCCAGTTTACTGACAGGAAGCTAAGGACCATGGTGGATGAAATACTCAGGGTCGAGTAGCAGCTGTTTGGGGCACGGGTACAGCAGACATCCATCGCTAAGAAGATGGAGCTATGGCAGAGGATTGTCAACAATGTGAACGCAGTAGGAAACCATCCAGGCACAAGGGACGACATCAGGAAGAGGTGGAAAGACCTGCGGGTGAAGAAACGGTCTATTGCATCACAACATCAAATTGCAGTACCGAAGACTGGCGTGCACCCCCTGTTCACCTCCCGAAAACACCAACTGCGAGGAGAAGGTCTTGGCTATCCTGCACCTGGAGGGCCTCACTGGACTCACCGGAGTACTGGACTTGGGTATGTCTGATCATCTACCCTACCATGTATCCCACCTGTAATGCATGTCTCACCCTACCCCTATCACTACCACTAAATACCCTATCCCATGCACACCCAACATCCCAAATTCAACTGTACCCATAATCCCTGCATGCCCACAACACCCCATCCAACTTACAACACCTCCCTGTGAGCACAAACACCAACCCCTGCATGTAATGTATGCTGCACTACATCCCCGACAATGCACCACCAATGCCTTAGTCCACAAATTCATCAAACCTATCCTGATGTGCCCCTGCATGCAAGTGAATGGGAATGAAAGCACAACAAACAGGTGGCTAGTGCAGTAAGGGAAAGGGCAATGACAGCATAGGGGGCAGAAAACAGAAGAGAAATATGACAAGGGCGAAATAAAAACACATAGAAAACTACAAAAATACTCTGGGACACTACTGTCAATGCCAAGTCCCCTACAGCACTGCCACTGCACCATCACCCACTAGCCACAAGTCATTACACATTGAACATTGAGGGAAACTAAATACTCATTGATGTGACACACAGGTACCACAGCCCATGACACCCGGCCTGAGATGACAAGAAGTGCAAGTCCCCCACCAGAAGAAGAAGGTCCCAGTGAGGAGAGTGCAACAGCATGGCTGGACCAAGAAGAGTTCCCTGGCCCATCCCACAGCCCTGGGCAGTTAGCCTCCAGAAGACCCACCCAGGATACCATTGACACCACCACCATTCAGCCACCACAAAAACCAGTGGCCCAATATCCCCACACCAGTGTCTCCAGGCCCCGGACTGTCTGTCCACCTGTACATGGATTGGAGTCACCACCCACCACCAGGCAGGATGATGAAGGCCCAATTGCAAGTAGGACTTGTCCACCTGTGACAGCGACACAGGCCCAGGGGGCTAGGCCCAGTAGCAAGTGTCAGTGGCACGGGGGGTAGGCCAAGGAGTATGCGGCTGCCCATTAGGCCATATCAGAGGTCCTGGGGGCATACCACCACTCCCAGGACAGGATGGACCAGATCCTGGCCACGTTGCAGGACAACCAGAGGCTGCAGGTATCACACCACCAGGAGGCCATGGAGCAATGGCCACAACTCAATGCTACCAAGGCCTCCATTGCAGGGGTGCTGCAGAGGTTGCCTTACATCTTGCCAGAGTCCACCACTTACCAGCAGGGCCTTCTGCTACCCAGAACACAGCTCAGCCATCAACATCTGCAGCAGTCTGTGGAATGATGGCCCTACCAGAGGACTCACAGGACACCAGCACCACTACCCCTGTAGCTCAGGAACACGCTCGTAAATGTGGCTGAAGACCCAGACAACCAAGTGACTCAGTAGCCAAGACCAAGCCCACCGCCAAGATGTGACTCTGCCCAAACTGTCTCCCTTGTGTCTCACTGAGCCATCTTGTTGACTATCCACTACCATATGCCCATTTAACATTGGCCCCACCTATTCTGCCCCTGTGTTACCAACAGCTTGTGGAAATGTAACAGAGTATTTTATTCACCATGTACCTAATCCCTCCCACATTCCCATCCCTAATGTCATACACAACATCAATAAACAGTACCAGATCACACCAAAATATTGTTTTTATTTCGTATCAATGTTTCGGATTTACATGTAACTGACATCATCAAACATGAACCTAAGTACACACACCTTGCAGGAACACATTGTACAGAGAGGTGGATGGTAGGTATGTGACAGTGTACACTCCAGCAGTGTTAAACTCATCCCATCAACATCCATGATGTAGCCATATGTCAGGGGCAGGACACCATAGCTGCATCTGTCAGCAAGAGAAATGCAACACACTTTAAACGGTACTGTACCAATACAACTGTTGTCACATTTGCTGTCTGACATACACCCCCATTCCCCTTTATAGCATAGGGAACTAGGTTAAAGGTAGCACATATACCTAATGTGGGCCATGCACTACTCAGACATTTGTAGAAACACATATTTACATGGATCACCCACCATAGTGTCTGGGAATGCCAACCTGCCAGGACAACTGTCAGTCCTTGCACCACCACATGTGTCACATCCATTAAGAATATCCTGATGAGCTCCAGACACCAGCCCTGTCAGAGGTATGTGTAGAATAAAGCCACCACAGTGTCATGCAGGTAATGATGATGTGTAAAACTACTGTGACCACTATGTTCAACACTCTGCAGGTGGCTAAAAGAGGATTCTGAGACATCCACACATACACATACTCCTATCCACACAGCACTGTGGAGGTACAGTCCCCATCTGCCACTGACATCCAGCCCAATCCAGCTAACATAACACTGCAACATGTACCTGAGGCTCCTTGAGTCAACTTCATCCTCCTCCTCATCTTCTCCACCACTGTCCTCCATCCCCTGACATGCCACGGGTTACAGTGCAGCATCCTCCTCTTCTAGTAGTGGAACATGTTTCCTCAGAGCCAAATTATGGAACATGCAGCAGGCCACTACAATCTGGCACACCTTGTCAGGGCATAGTACAGTGATCCACCAGACATGTGCAGATAGCAGAACCTAGCCTTCAGGAGCCCAATGGTCCGCTCAATCACCCTTCTTGTGCAACCATGGGCATAATTGTAACGGTGTTCTGCATCTGTCCTGGGATTTCTCACAGGTGTCAGGAGCCACTGCATGTTTGGATATCCTGAATCACCTGGGAAGAGGGCTCAAAGTTAGTTAAAAACACACTTTGCTGCAATGCTAACAAGGTGACAGTCATGTATGATTGCAGATCTGTGTCATACACACCCACCTATTCGCCAAGCTCTCTCCCCCTGTAGTAGTGTCATCATGTGTGGCACACTGCTGTTCCTCAGTGTGCAGGCATCATGGACCGGTCCAGGGAATCATGCAGCCACCTGTGGTATATACTGATCTGCAAGACAGACCAACTGTACATTCAGTGAGTGGTAGTTGTTTCGATTCCTGTACACCTGTTCATAGGCTTGGGGGGGATTATGGGTATGTGGGTGTCATCTATGGCACCAATCACATGTGGTATGTTGACAATGTCATAAAAATCTGATTTCACAGTAGTGAGAGCATGGCTTTGGGGACACTGGACGTAGCTCTGCATATGTCGTATGAATCCACGCAGGAATTTTGTAAGGATGTTGCTGAATATTGGCTGTGACACACCGGATGCCATGCCCACTGTCACCTGAAATGACCCAGTTGCTAAGAAATGTAGGACTGATAGTACCTGCAGTGTTGGAGGGATGGCAAATGGGTTTCTAATTGCAGGCTTGAGTTCAGGCTCCAATTGGCCACACAGGTCACGGATTGTGTTGCGGTTCAGGCGATAAGTGATGATGATGTGGCGCTCCTCCATGGTACCCACATCAACCAAGGGTCTGTAGACAAATGGACCTCTCCCTCTCCACATGGGTCGGAAGCTATGTGGGGAAAAAGGTAGATAGATGTTGTGTAGGACTGTTTACTCTACATTCACCTCTCACATCCATTCCATGTGTATTCCACACATACTACACAGTAACAGTCCCGTAGCAGGATCTAACCCTGAATGGGCATTGTGTCCTGATTGCTGTGGATGGGACATTCAACAGTGTAGGCATACTCGCAACAATGATATGTGTATAGGCATTTGTCATGTCACCTCTAGCTCCCTGACGGTAGACGAAATGGCGCTATATACACTGCCCCTGTCCTGTTTGGGTAAACGTTTTGTACATGAAATGGCAGCCTCCAGTCATACAGGTTGTGGAGAGTAGGAAGTGACATCATACCGCTGGCGTATGTCGTCATGGAGGTAGGCGGTGTTCACCGCGGTGCGTAGGCTCATTGGATAACATTGTTGTCTATGGGTAACGGGCCAATAAAGATCACCGTCGGCGGTGACAGTGCACACCGCCATTTTAGTTTGCCTATGCCACTTGACTCCTGCATGTGCTGCTGTGTCCTGACTCCGGTCCTTGAAATGACATGGGCTACAGGGGAACGGGCCCCGGCCTTCACATCGTTGGAGTTGGAGAAGCTGGTGGATGGGGTCCTACCCTTGCATGCAAGGCTGTATGGGCGACCAGAGGACCAGGTGAGTGGTATTCATGGGTCCTAGGAATGTGTGCCAATGCATGGGAGGGTTGTGCAAGTGACTGTAGAATGCATTTGTGCCAACATGCCATTCAATCAGGTATTGACAGCCTACATTCTTCTTTTTTCCTACCCCCCCTTTGTGTTCTTGTGTTCATGCGTGCATTAGCATCTTCTGGCAAAGGAGCAGAGGCACCATGAGTGGGGATGCTGCTGCCCACGGGACCCAGGACACAGAGACCACGACGCTGAGGGGACCAGTGGGATGGAGGGTGACAGGATCACCACGGGGGAGGCAATCACCACTGCAGGTAGTGACTCTGACAGCTCCTCCGATGGCATCTCCCTGGTGGTTGCAGACACTGCTGGAAACACCAGACATACAAGATCTTCTGCCACCCTCTGTACCAGCACTGCCCTCCCAGTAGCTACCGCTGAGTTGCCTGTGCCCGCTCACCCAGGAGGGTGGGCGTCTCCTTCGCCGCAGGCACCTCTGCCCCTTCCCCAGTCAGTCCTGCTGTCCTCAATGAGGGGGCTATGACCTCCCGAGAACCATCTCTGTAGGGCAGACAACCATCGTGAATGCCATCCAGGGGCTGGCATCCCAGATGCAGCAATGCATACCTGGAAGGCATTGACGGTGCTATGTCTGGCCTACAGAAATCTTTTTAGGCTCTGGCCTCCTCTTTTCTTCCGTCCCCCCTCCCACCTCCTCTGCCCATTCCAGTACCCCACTCCCTTCACCCATCCCAAGCACACATACTGACAAGCATGCACCCAAGCCAACACACAAGAAAGTCAAAGAGAAACACAGGCACCACACGTCCCACCACAAGCAGTCACACACCCAACATCCAATTGCACACACCACAACAGCCGCATGCCCCATTGTGTCAACCACCCCTCCTCCGTGTCTGTCACCTCACAATGCACACCCACATTCTCTTCACCCTCAGCCACTGCTCCAGCCACCATTCTCACAGTCACCACAACTGCTGTCATCCACTCATGCACCCCAGACACCACACCCGCAGTCACCACAACAACTTTCACAGACACTTGCAGCACACTCACCAGACCTGCAGACACATGCACAACATCCATCTACACCAGCTGCCTGTCTACTCCCACTGTTTCTGTCTCTCCTCCCAGTACATGCAAACGTACCCACACATCCACGCAACAGCCATCCACCAGACATGAGCAGATGAAGCACGCACCTGCATCAACTGACAGCACACCTACACCACATACTTCCACTCCCTCTACTTCCACTCCCAAACCTGTCTTCAAAACCCCTCCATGTGCACCTAAGAAGCTTTTCCTTTCCTGTGTCGACCTTTTCGAACCCACTGACCCACCCCTTCTTGTCCCTAAACGATGCCTTGCCCTTATCAAATCCACTCCTTACTCGTCAGTATCGTCCCCAGTCGTTCATTCACAGTTCTGTGCCCCTTACCCAGGGAGTGCTTCCTTACGTAAGGCTCACTTCCGCCAGGCTTTGTATGGCGGTGGTTCCGCCCCAGAAATCTTGGCGGTGTTGTGTTTCATATTACGGTGGGCGGGAAGGCCCTTTCCGCCGGCCTGAAGATGGCCCCCGCAGTCACAGCGGTGAAGTGGTTGCTCTGCTCACATTTTTCTACGTGACTAATATTACGGCGGTCCGGACCGCCACCCTGTCGGCAGTCGCACCTCCACCGCTGGCGGTGCAGTCCAACACCTATGTACCTGCAGTGGTATGTGCATGTTTCACATGCTTTTGCATATGTGGCAATCCAGGAGTCCATCTTGTCTCTCCTGTGTGTACATGCAATGGAGGGAACAGGGAGCCTGCCAGAGAGCAATGTGAATTGTGGGCCTCCTTCAAATCATTCCTGTCGTCCTTTGATGAGGATTAGATTCGAGGATGTGGATGATAACAGACAGATGCCCCCTTTAAAGAGTAGGGTCAGCCCTGGGTTTCTTCCTGCCCCTACCAAACTATGTGCAAGGTGCTCCATGATAAAAGCGTGGTGGCGCAGTACATGTGAGTAGTGTTTAGATGACTGTGAAAATAGGAATGGCAATTCTGCTACACAGAACATGTTGGCTGAATGGCAAATGCTGGAAAGTACCTGGTAAGCCATATAATAATATGTCTCATAGCATCAATTTTTTAAAGTAAACAGTCCAGTTGTAAGTTAGTCAGCGTTTCGACCCCTGTGAAATTATAATTAAAGTCAGGACTTTTCAGCAGGACAACAATGGATGGAAAAGAATACCAGGTCAACTAAATGGTACGAGCAGCCTGGATACTACCAAGCCCTTAGAACTGCTGCAAAAACTAGGTTTAGTAGTATTCAAACTGCTCAAAGCATTTCAATTCCCTCTAAGGATTACTATATGAATGTTTACTTAAATAACTGATGCTGTGGGGCAGTTTTAATATGAATTGTCATGACCTTTCCCGCATTTGACATCCAACCGATATGTTCTATACAGCAGAACTGCCATTTTGATTTACTCCTGGTCCCTCTGCAGCATGCCATGAAGGAAGGCAACTTGCTACCTATCTCAGTTCTAGCATGAGGGCACCTAAATCTCCCGCTCGATTAATGTGCGGAGAGGGACCTGATGGAATGTGAGACAGTAGGAGTTACTATTAAAATGGCTTCCAAGAACGTACTTCTGTGCTAGCCTGGCACTAAAGAAAAATAACTGCAGTAAACTGCTGCTGTGAAAGGTTGAAGTGGAAGAAAAAATATATAATGAAGGCCAGTAATATAGGTAAGGATAGATTAACTACTTAAGATTTATATAATCAAGGTACATAGATATGGAATTAAAAATACCTTTGCGAGCAACGCAAACAAAGGAAAGGAGAGTCTCCGCAACATCAGGCCAGAAATCATTGATCTGAAATATATCACACTTGCAAAAATTCTACAGTTCCAATTGGCGCACAGGTGAACTGGCATCTCCTGTCTGACCATAGAGTCTACTAAGGACATAGATTCGGAAGACCCAGAGTCGATCTCACTCTCAAGTGCCAGGGCCACACTTCTAGTATTGATAAATAGAGATACCAGGGCAGAGAGGCAGCCACTGTATATCCATGTCTCTGCTCAAGTGACGGAGGGGAAATATAGTACATGCACCCTGATATCCTCTCCATCTTAAGCTAGACATTGAGCTGTATGTTGCAAGGAAAGGCTCGGCTAGGTGTTGCGGTCGAAGTGCATGAAGAAAAGTGTGGTAGATATGATCCTAGGTACAATGGGGCGTGGTCAGCTAGTGTGAGGGGATGGGTCAAGGATATGGCTAGAAATAACAAATCATTCTTTTTTTCGCTGGCCTTTCACCTACAGGTAATTTCATGTAAAATATAATGCACACACCTTAAATAAAAAATAAAGGCAGCCTAATTTTATCTGTGGGAGATGCATTTTTCTGGTTGGATAGCTCGGTTGGTTAATGCACTCACTTTAAATATCTGTGGATGTAACTGGATCGTCACTGGTTTGAATTCTCTTTGGTGCACTGGGGAAATTGTGTCATACATTTATAACGCTAAGTGGTCCAAGCCTGGGGCAGAGAACACTGTGAAAAAGGAGGTCATTAGTTTAAAACATTTAGTATATCCAATATGATGGGTTTTACACAGTGTAAACAGGCTGTCCCAAAATATGCAAAAAGATATTTGTTTACATTACTTTCATTAGTTATGTTTTAAGTAATATGCTGCTTGTAACAAGTGCAAAACTTTTTATTGGATTCCATTAAAAGGACCAACCCCAAAATATATCAATTAAAGCCTATACTGGTTCGCAAGTAGTCTTTAGATTTGCTGATAAACCACTATTCACATATATTTACATTTCTTTCCGTTAGCAGTACCGTGGAAAGAAGGCTTGTTGCTTCTCTCACTTCATGGTAGAGAAGTCCTGTCTCCCTTGTCATCTGGCGGCAACTTAACTGTTCAGGAACGGTTGTTTTTCCAATAAAAAAGTACGGAACGATGTTTTTCAAACGAATAAAGCTTGGAAACGCTTTTCCCCATTCCACTGCCCACCTTGATCACTGACAGGGTGAAATACATCAGTATTATGGGACTTTAGAATTAGGGCCTCGGACCACCACACTTGTGTTGACAGTCGGACCGCCACAGTCGTGTTGACAGTCAGACCGTCCAATTACAACTTTGACGGGTGGACCCGCCTAAAGGCTACCATCCCCACAAGGATCATAGATGCCGACGGGGAGACGGCGGTCAGGCTTGTAACCAGCCATGGCGGAACTGAACTCAGTGCTGCCTTGCTGATTACAACCCCACTTTCTGCCAGCCTTTTCATGACAGGGTTTCTATCATGAAAAGGCTGGCAGAAAGCCAATGCAGGTCCCTGCCCAGCACCTCATTTTGAGGGTGCTGGAGGGTGCTGTTTCTGCCTGGCATATTACAATGTCCCGGCCAGTCAGCCCGGCCAGAACATTGTAATTCGCTCAGGGGTGAGGGGCGTCCTCCCCGTGCACTTGGTGGTCTCATGGTGTGACTGTCAAACTCATAATGAGCCCCTTTGTTTTTAATTGCAACTAACAACTGGCATCCAGTAAACTTGCCAGTTTTTATTTTATAACCAAATATATTGTTTTCATTGATGAACACAACTAATACAGTGCAATCATTCTAATGAAACTCATCCAAAAACATGACATCAAAGCCCATTGCATCATTCACTTACTAAATTATGATACTCTCACCAATGTCTCCAGATCTTATGTGCTTATGCAGACAAAGTAGATAGACTCCTCTTGGAAGTGGCCTTAAGATGACACCTGACAGTACTGAACCTTATTATTCAACTGACTGTCTCTTGCCAACATCAGAGTATGTATTTATAACACTTTTTATAGCCTTCATATTATACATATGCATGTAAAACCGTTGAATGTGGAAGCATGCAAACAATACTGGTACCATAGCTTCTCAGGTGTGTAACAAATACATCATATAGCAGCTATTACACCTATCATAGGTCAGTTTCAGAAGAGTGTGCACACCAAATACCCCATATTTTGTGGTAATTTCCAGGCCACACCCATGATTTTCTGCTCTGGGGCTGTTCTTAATCCTGTGCATAGTGGGGAAGTGTGGCTCAATGGTTAGAGCGGCAGACCCTGATGCAGAAATCGGGCCCGGGACCAGGGTTCAATTCCCGCCTTGGGTCTTGGGCTCAATTTCCTCGGACCTGATAATTCTTGCATCGGTGCCTAATCTAATTCATGGGGCCCACTCTGTAACTCTGGGCAATAGCTTGCTTAATCTCCACAACGGCCCCAACAGCGCTGGGATGCCTGGCTTCACCTTGAAGGTTGCCCAGGAGTGGGCACCTCACAGGGAAAAGCCAGGAGGGGTTCCACAGCGGTATGCGTACAGCGCCCTGATACCCTAACAGGTGAGTAGTGCGCTATACAAGAACAAAGTTTACAGCGCATCCATTCAGTCATGGAAGGGGCTTTTCAACATCAGTGCTTTTTAAAGGATAGTTCCATTCATTGGGCAGAAATCTGAACACTACTGATGTCATGAAGGATTGATTTCCTATTTCTTTTTAGTGTTTTATGCAACCTTGAAAATACCCTCGCCAGATCCTTATAGATATATTTCAGGCTAGCATTTTAAGACAATTGGCAGTAATTTTGCATTAGTTACACACTTCTCTTCCTTTTGTCGGATTTTTCTTGATCAAGCAAGTCACTTCTCCCTGAAGAGGGCAACCTGTCATCTTTTCAGAAATGTATTTATTATCTGGTACAAAGCGGGCAGCTTCTGTGTGAGAGACTAAGATGACTTTCATTGTTCCCTTTCAGAGAACACTGCCGCTGTCAGGCACTGGCAGAGCAGCGAGTCACAAGAGTTCTGTGCACATGGATATGTACACGTTAGGATGCCGTCAGAGAGATTAGAAACCTCCTGGTGTCTTTGTGTGTCTCTTGGAGACAGCTACATGGAAGGAAGTCTGTGCTTTTTGTTGCTTCGGCAGATAGGCTAATACTCCGCGGCAGCCGCCCCCAGCCACGCCACCAGGGAGCCTCTCGATCCGGAGTAAGAGAAAACGTGCTTACTGTATTGTATTGTGACTCCCCTGAGCTATCCAGCCTCGTGACGCAGCCAGCAGCTGCTGACCGCGTGGCAGGCATTGAGTATAAGATTTCACAACAGAGCAATGCTTACAATGTAAGTAACAAGCACAGCTTGCGAAGACCCAGCTTCCACAGTACAGTTGCTAAATTGTGGCATTAAGTGACTGTGCCATTGGATATAATGCACTTGTAATCTGGCGGACGGGATATCTGTCACGTTTGTAACCAGGACCAGTTTTAGCGCCTCCCTCCCAAAAAAGGAAAACTGCTTCTCCACAAATTCTCTCACTATCATACTCCACCAGTGCCCCTCAGCTCCATAGCCCCTGTGTATTTCTTTTTTTTTTTTAAAGCACTACTCATACCAGTGTACAGTGTCAGAGCACTTTACATCACACTCGTTTTACAGAGCCAATTACTCATTGGTGTGTAAATCAGTCTCTAGGAAATATTACATCAGACAATAAGAATTACAAGCTGTAGGAATCACACATCCACATTAGTAGGCAGAATATTTTAAGTGTGTTTGGTCCAGAGAAGCACAAACTCAGGATTTAAATCTTATTTCAGTTTCAGGCTTTACTAATAAGAATGTATTTCTGCCCAAATGAACCCTAGGATAATGAAAGACTGGGGGAAAAACATAATGTTCTAATCTATACCATACGGTTTGCCTGAAGTTCTTCGATGACAGTTCAAAGCTCACTGTGCTATATTAGGGTTGTAACTATTGAACTGCAAGTAATAAAAGCATCTGTGTGACAAAAGCAATAACCTACTGAGCGATCCACATAAAATACAGGGCCAGAATTGCAAGAAAGTGGCACATCAGCTCTGCTGTGCCACTTTTCTTGCGCCCCCCTAACAACACCATGTGTGGGCCATATTTACAATACGGCACAGCATGGCACATGTTAGGACAATAGCATCAAAATTAATGACACTGTTGTGGTACTTTGCAGGATGAGTGCCATAAGTTGTGGCGCTAACCCTGCAAAGTAAAGGGAGGCCCATTGAAAGTAATAGGAACATCATTTTAACGCCTGCTCTGAGCAGGAGTAAAAATGATGCTAAAATGGCACGGTGAAATGTTCTAAATTTCACTGTACCATTTTGATAGACCTCCCTAGGGGGAATGACCCCTCGTATACATTATGCCTAACGCAGGCATGATGTGGTGCAAGGGGCCGCAAAGTGACGCAATGTAAGCACTGCGCCACTTTGTAAATATGGCAAAGAAGAGTGGCCTCCTTAAGGTCACATTAGCGTAAAAAAAATGATGCTAGTGTGGCGCTAAGAGGCACTAAGGCCTTGTAAATCTAGCTCATAGTTTGGTGATTTGTGTGGTAAACGTTCTTTGCAGCAGGCATATTAACCGTCTGTGGCACTTTATCAAGACTGGAAACTGGTGCTAGACAAAATTCCGATCTTTCTTCAGCAAGAACATTGTGAACATATCCTTTCATCCTTTGCAGGAATCAAATGCACAACAAGGTTGACAAACCTTTTGACTCAGTAAACGTGTGATGAACCATACTTCAACACTACCCCAATAATTTAGACACTATGACCAATGTGACCACCGAAGGAAAACTCCAATCAGGAATTTAGTTTAAAGCTTTATTATAAACACACAGGGGAAGTTCCTCTAAGAGAGCTTTGGGACATTGCCCCCTATATTTATTCCCCACAACACCTATATTAAATGTGAAAGAAAAATAATAATTTTCTTTTTGCCACACAGCAGCAATGCTTTTCATTTCGTCTTGTGGGTGCATTCACTAGTCAGTCAGTCAGACCTAGTCAGTGAACCGCTCTGCCACCGCGTAGCTCCACCTGTAAGTGAAGCCCGTCCGACTCAAACTCTGACTTTGGTCAGAAGTTCGAGGCCCTCCTCCACTCGCCTGCGCTTTATCCCTGGTGTCGAGTGGGAGAGCTCTTCTGTTGGGCTGCTCTCTGCCTCTTTTCTCTTTTTTTCCTTGTTTTTCCTTTGTGTACTGTTTTTGTGCCTTTCGCTTTCTGCTTTCCTCTATTTTTTCCTCATTTCTCTTGTCACTCGCTTCTCTCTCTCCTCTCTCCCCGCCGCTGCTGCCCCCACGGCCCGCCTCCTTCTCTCTCTCACTCGCCTCGCAGCTGCTGCCCCGCAGGCACACCCCCCTTTTTCGTGCCATTTCTCACTCCCGCCTCCCAGCTGTTCTCTCCTCCCCCTCCCTACTTAATGGCAGCCGCTGTGTGGAGGGGAAAAGGACCCTCACTGACCTAGTCAGTGAACTGCTCTGCTACTGTGTAGCTTCACCTGCAAGTGAGGCCTGTTTGACTTGAATTCTGACCTCGAAGTTCAAGGCCCTCCTCCACCCGCAGACTTCTGCCTGCACCTCATCCCTGGTGTCTAGTGGGAGAACTCTGCTCTTCTGCTGGGCTGCCCTCTGCCTCTTTTCTCTTTTTCATCGTTTTTCCTTTGTGTGCTGTTTTTGTACCTTTCGCTTTCTGCATTTCTCTATCTTTTCCATGTTTCTCTTGTCACTCGCTTCTCTCTCTCTCTCTCTCTCTCTCTCTCTCACTTTCCCCCTCTCACTTTCCCCGCCACTGTTACCCCCGTGCTCCCCCCTTTTTTGTGCCATTTCCCGCTCCTACCTCCTTGCTGTCCTCTCCTCCCCTCCCCCACTTAATGGTAGCCACTGCGCGTCCGTGCACAGTGGGTGTGCCGAAGGCGCGCCTGAGGCAATCCCGTCTGCGACCCGACCACAACCAGCACCAGGACCCCTGATCCTGCAACCCGCTGCCTCTACACGTCAGCAGCAATCATCCCACTCAACCCAAGGCGCAACAACTGCAAGCAAGCATCACCAAGTAACACCCACGGACCCTTCAGCTGCCTCCACTGCCGCCAAACCTACACCACCACCAAGACCTTGGACCCAGCACAACCCACCCATAACAACACACCGACACGGAACTCTCTGAAGTGCATTCTCCTTAACATCCGCTCCCTCATAAACACTCTATCGAAATCTGGGACCTCCTTGACAGCACCACTCCGGACGTCGCATTCCTCACCAAGACCTGGACCAACACCACCTCAGGCCTGGACATTGCCATCACCATCCCCCAGGAATACAAGATCATCCGAAAAGACCGCCCCAGCCGCCCTATGGGGGGAATCGCCATCGTCCACAGGTCCAACCTCCCCCTGAACACACACTCCAAAGACTCCAAAGAATCCACAAGCCTGATGGAACACCTCCACTTCAAACTACATACCAGCCCAACATCCACCATTAGGGGAACCCTCATCTACCACCTTCCCGGACCACGTGCTCCCTTCATTGACTCCATCAAGGACTACATCTCCGCACAAGCCATCACAGCCACCAACTACACCCTGCTGGGAGACCTCAACTTCCACCTCGACAACCTACAAGACCCCAACACCGCATCCCTCCTAGACAACCTCCACAACATAGGGCTCCAACATATTGTGATGGAACCAACACACACAGCAGGACACACCCTCGATCCCATCTTCGCTACCGGAACCTCCGCTACCTTCAGTCACACCTCATAACTCCCATGGACAGACCACCGATGCATCCATTTCACCTTCAACACACCCACCGTCATCAGACCCCAACACCACCCATCACAAAGAAACTGGACAAGAATCACCTACGATCAGCTCACGCCACCCTTGCCATTGATGCCCCCACCATCGCACCAACGACGACCCAAACACCGCAGCATGCACCTTCCACAAATAGATCTCTGACTGCGCCAAAACCATAGCCCCCTCAAAAAGAACAACAGCACCCACGCAAAGATAGCCAGCTGGTTCACTCCAGAACTCTGAGAATCTAGACGCACTTTTAGCTGCCTCGAGAAAATACGGAGAAACACCAAATCCACAGAAGCCCATAGCAACTTCAGAGCCGCCACCACCGCACACCAGCAACTCCTCAGAAACACCAGCAAGAAAGCTATAAAAGACAGAATCTCCTCACACGCACACAACAGCAAGGAACTCTTCAGCATCATCAAGGAGTTCGCCCAAACCAACAGTGAAACAACGGACATCCCACCCTCAACGGACCTCTGTGACAGACTCAACACCTACTTCCACCACAAAATCAAGACCATCTATGACAGTTTCAGCAAGGGCAAACGACTCGCAGAACCCCCTCTACAAAACCCAACACTAATAAACCAACAATCACCACCTGGACCCCCTCACCACGAAGATACTGTGAGAACAATGAGGTCCATACACTCCAGGGCCCCCACAGATCCATGCCCCCACCACATTTTCAACAGAGCCGCAGACACCACCCCCCCTCAAGCTCCACCTCACCATCAACCGCTCACTAGCTGCCGCCACCTTCCCTGACGACTGGAAACACGCTGAGATCATCCCCCTCCTCAAGAAACCTTCGGCAGACCCCACCGACCTCAAAAACTTCAGGCCCATCTCCCTACTCCCTTTTCCTGTGAAAGTCATTGAAAAAGCGGTTAACAGACAACTCGCCATGTTTTTATAAGACCACAACATCCTTGACATCTCCTAGTCTGGATTCAGGAAAAACAATAGCACTGAAACAGCCCTCCTGGCCACAACAGACAACATCTGCTCCCTGCTGGACAAGGGAGAGACGGCGGCACTCATCCTGCTAGACCTCTCGGCTGCCTTCGACACAGTCTCCCATCACACCCTGATACAAAGACTTCAGGAAGCCGGCATCAGAGACAGGGCCCTCGACTGGATCCAATCCTTCCTCTCTGGTAGAACTCAATGAGAGAGACTCGCCCCCTTTCTCTCAGACCCCACGCCCACCACCTGCGGAGATCCTCATGGATCCTCCCTCAGCCCTATGCTGTTTAACCTCTACATGGCCCTGCTAGCCACCACCAGAAGCTAGGGAAGCAACATCATCTCCTAAGCTGAGAACACCCAACTCATCCTCTCTCTCTCCAACGGACCCAACAAAGCCAGACACAACTTCCATGAAGGCATGGAAGCAGTTGCCAACTGGATTTGAAAATAGCTGCCTTCAACACAACACAAACATGGGCCCTCAACCCAATGCGCGGAACAATGTCTGGTGGCCCCCCACACTCGGAAACCCGCCCACCCCCACCAGCCAAGCCCACATCTCGGGATCATCCTGGACTCCAATCTCAGCATGAACCATCAAATCACCTCCTCCTGGTTCTGCACCCTCCGCCTCCTACGCAAGTCCTTCAAATGGATCCCCCTCGAATTTAGAAAGACCGTCACACACGCCCTCATCACCAGCAAACCGGATAATGGCAATGCACTCTATACCAGAATCAACAAGGAACTCATCTGCATATTACAAAACATCCAGAACGCCGCCTACAGACTGGTCCTAGATCTACCTCCACACTGTCACATCTTGCAACACCGGTGTACACTGCACTGGCTTCCCATAGAGAAAAGAATCACCTTCACGATCCTCACCCATGCACACAAAGCCCTCCACAACACCGGACAAGCCTACCTGCACCAGCGACTCGACCTCCAAGTACCCCACAGCCCAGCTCTCTCTCGCAGAAATATCACACATCATGAAAACCAGAAGGGTAGGACGATCCTTTTCCTACCTCGCAGCCATTGTCTGGATTGCCCCACCTTTCCACATCAGACAAACCACCTCCGTCTTCAGTTTCACAACGGAACTGAAGACATTACTTTTTTAAGAACCACCAGTGAACGCTACACTTCCCACCCCCCCAGAGGCTTGAGACCTTAACGGGGCAGTAGTTGCGCTTTACAAGCATTGATTGATTGATTGATTAATTGTCTGAGATAGGACGAAGGGGAGGGGGCTTTGCAGGCTCAGGTGGGTCACTTGCTTGAAGTGCTGTGAAGTGCGCATCAGATTGGAAGGGTGCCTTTCACCATCCAGCCCGACACGTGCACTCTTCCTACCTGAAATTAGTGAGCTGGGGGTCAAGGGGTATCAAAGCTGCAGTCCATCCAATCTCCTATGGAGGATTGTGCATGATTGCCCTAGCCAATCATGATGCTGCTCTCTTGCTGTTTGAAACATAAATGGCAAGGGAGAAGCATCTGGATTGGCTCGGGCTTGAGTAGGCCTTTAGTTCTGCACTGAACATGAGGCAGCGCAGCAGTGGAAGGCTCAGGTTAGGTTCACAGAATAAATGAATCACTGTTTGGCTTTATTAAGAAGCTGTGCAGTGATTGCCCATTTTCTGAACCTTGCTCTCTTCCCTCTTTGTGCTCAGCGCCATTAATGGCATGGCGCACAAAGTAGTGGCAAGAGCTATTCCCACCTGACCCCGCACTCCATGTAACCGTCCTGTTCCAGCTCCGCGGTGGATTATCTGGCTGGCTGATGTCATGCTGTCCCGTCAGCACTGTTTGCACCCCTTGTGGTGGAAAATACATAATAAGAGAGGTAAAGTTAAATAATGAGTTCAGAACTTTTGAGTAAACAACCTGTTCTTCAGCGTGGATAATAATGACAGTGTCTTTGGATGGTGTTTTATTCCTCCACCTCTTCGCCCCCTCCTCTCAAGTCGTGCCCGTGTTGTACGATCAACAATATTCACCTCATGTAGCTTTCATCGAGTTCCTGTATTTCATATCTTTTACATTATGAATGACTCTTAAAGCAAGGGCTGACTATTTCAGAAGCGTTATCGCCCTGCACACTCTCATTTTTTTTAATAGTGGATTAAAGAATGATTGTGACTGGGGCTGATTTGAATTCCCCTCTGAAGCGCCATATCATATTTGACACGAAACCGTTGCATTCAAGAACATAGATATACTGTATTCAATACACAAGGGCTCTTTTTGTGATTGTGCAGGCAACAGCTTTTGGTCCCATTGTGTTTCTGCGTCTGCTTCTGCAGTTCAGGCACATGTTATCCCATGCAAAACTGCTTACTGGAATGTGAAGGATACGATCAGAAAATTGTGTGTCTGTTGCCATTATGTTTCTTTAAAAACAGATTCATTGATGCCCAGCACCGTCATAATACAAGTAGTCTGGACACTATAAAAGAAATCAAGCCTCCACAGTACTTCAGGGACAGGTTCAGTGACAACGTCCCGTAAATAACCATGCACTATTTCTGAGATGTATTTGTTGAAGGGGCAAGCTTGCTTTTCTCAACATTTTCACCACACGTCCCACTTAATTATTCATTATTAACTTAACCCTTTTCCTTAGCTGTTATTTTTTCCCTATTCCTGTTCTGATTTGTTTATTGTTCATGCTTTTATTACAATGTTCCTCCCAATTTTCTTGCCTCCCGAAATTTAATTTCCCCGTTGATCGTGTCGGAGTTACCGACTGACGCACAAATGCCAAAAAAACAGTTTAACTCACTTTATCATCTTTGCTGGCCCTAGAGTTTCCTAACAATTTACTGCAGTGATGTAAACCATTTACACAAGTTGCTGATGAATAGCAGTGCCTTATTGCCTTTTCGAGGCTGTGTGTGTATGTGTTTTACTCTCTTCAAGAAAATCTGCAAGTTTACTTGTACAGCTGCAGACTTGCTCACCAGATCTGTCATTATTTGCCTGTGTCATGTGGTGACAGGTGCTTCAGAGAGGTACAGGAATTGTAAATGAAAACATTTTTCTCCTAATTCAGTTGGTTTCATTGGAGTTGATCAATTTGTCATGGTGGGTCGAGTAAAGGGTATGTTGTCAAGGTGGTGCTTTTGTAACTTGTCCCTCTGAGAATGCCCTTTCACTTGGGAGAGAACTCAGCTGCAAAACACAGCCAGAGGGGAATTCTAAGTATGTAGCAAAAAGGAAATCCCACAAAGTTATGTATTATTTAACTATGTGTAATTTTAAGGGAGTTTTGACGATGGTATTGGCAGTGGGGTCCCAAAGGAGGAAACAATGTACTCCCCCAAACCAACATGTTCAGATGTCTTGCAAGCAGATCAGTTGGCATCTACCTGTCTACCACCAAGTCCCTTGCATGGTACGATGCCCTGGGATTGACTGAATCATTTGCCACCCACTATCAAACTGGGACATGGAACATATTTAATACAAGAAGATAAGGGGCTGATTTTAATGTGTTTAAATATTTCAGGACTACATATCCACAATTGCTTTATAAACCTTTTTTCATTTTCTTCTTTTTTCTTTTTCTTCAAGATGCATCATTTGGCACTCTTTTTTTCCAAACTTTATTGTGGGAAAAACCACCACAAGCCCTCCTTTCGTCCATCAGGCTTGCTCGCTTCGCTTGCGACATAACACTCAATCCCAACTTTATGCCCCACCACTCTGAAAACTGACCAGCCACCACTGCAAACACAAGCTCAAAGTCATATAGATTATGCACAAAACCAAGTTATAGACATCCATAACCGCCAATAAGTTCAGGCATACTAACATTAACAAATCTAAGCATCCAAGAAGAATGATACAGAAAGCTAACAGAAATATCTGAGACACAGAAATCAAGCAGTGCTCAGATTTCACAATAATTTAGTAAGTTCATAATCAATCAAGTCCATAGTCATTGGCTGGGCACAAGTCAAACCTACAGCTAACCAAATTAGGGAAATATATTTGTGTGATGAGTAGCACATGAGGGCAAAATATGAAAGGGGACAAAAATATTTGGAAAAATATAATAACTTGGGTTACAGGGCACTAACTAAGAAAAAATAAAACATGCGTCAGCATGATGGAGAGTCTAAACTAATGGGGCATTTCAAAGTGCAAAGGCAAATGCAGAGAGGAAGATACTTCTCCAAGGGATACAGCATTCAGGGAATCATCATCACATCAGGTCAGCAAGGCATTTGCAAGCACCAGGAGACATTTTGGGAACTACTAAAGTCTTCTTCTCCTGAGCAAAGTTCGATCAGGAATGTCATATTAATCCACATAAATGTTACGAGTGGCTTTCCATAGACAAGTGCATATTACAAAAAAGGGGCATCACCCAATCAAAATATTAGAAAACTTGATGTTGCAACAGTCTGACAATTTCCCATGTCTGTCATGAGAACATCTCCTCTTTACGTGTGACTCCAATGGGTTTGAAAGAAAAGTATTCCATGTCCGTGTAATATTAACGTTTCAAGGCCAAATAAGCTCATCTTTCAAGGTTAGACAATATACTTTTTGCAAGTGGGGCTTTGCTTCTCACTGAAAGAATTCTGAAGTAAGAATTCACAATATGAAAGAAACAATTCAGCACATTTACATGACTGCGACATGCAAACTCAGTAGGCCTTAGTCATACTAATTTATGAAAATACACAATGCATTGGAAAAATACTTGTTAATAAAACACATTGGGGGTCATTACAAGTCTGGCGATTGCATGACTTCCAGACTCGTGGTGGCGGCCCCACCGCCAACAGGCTGGCGGTAGGACCACCACATTATGACCTTGACGGATCCGCCACAGTCAGACCACTGACACCGCCAGGCGGTCCAGGTTGATTCACAATTTCCAGGGCAGTGCTGCACACAGCGCTGCCCTGGGGATTAGGAGTCCCTATCTACCAGCCTTTCCAGGGCGGTTCAGACCACCATGGAAAGGTTGGCGGAATAGGAAGACTCGGGGGGTCCTTGTGGCCCCTGCAATGCCCATTCACTTGACATGGGAAGTGCAGAGGCCCCCATGCACAACCCCATCACTCATTCACTGCCCTAATTACGGGCAGTGGAGTGCACAATGGGTACTGCTGCACCGGCTGCACCGGCACAATGGCGTCGGCTCCATTAGGAGCCGGCGTCAATGTTAAGGCCCTGCGGTGAAGTCCTATTAGGGCCGGCGGGGTTCAGGCCGCACAGGCGGTCTGGTGCCGGGAAGGGTTTGGCAACTCTTAATGACCCCCCATAATATGCAAACATTATACATTTATCATTAATAAAATTTCCTCAATAGAAATAATACATTCCATTATAAATTGTAAAAGTCTTGTTGTTGCATTACAGTGAGGATAACAGAGACGTGCATTTTTCTCACTTGCAAATATATTTAAACTCATAAAACGCTTATTGATTATTAGAAACATACAATGGTTTCAAGGTGCACACTTAGGCCCTCATTACAAGTTTGACAGAGGGGATTACTCCATCACAAACGTGACGGATATCCCGTCCACTGTATTACAAGTTCCATAGGAATATAATGGAGCTTGTAATACGGCGGACGGGATATCCGTCCCATTGGTGATGGAGTAATTCCATCTACCAAACTCGTAATGAGATGCTTAGTCTAAAATCTAAATTACATTTTAACAAACTTTTAACTTTCTAGCATGTGATTAAATTAGTAGGGCACCAATTTTGAGGATTGTAATACAAGCAAATAGCAGATTTAAAATGGGTGTAAGTGCAGCTTTCCATGTTAGTTTTTCTCTTATATGTGCTCATAAACTTAAACTTGTCACTGTCTGCTGACTTTAGTGACAGGAAGAGCAGTGCTAAAATTTATGCTCTATCAATGTGAATCACAAGAATTATCTTGACCTTTTAATTGTTGCCTGAAAGCTGCTGGGCACTGCAGCAAGTGCTTTTATAACCTGTGATATTTCTCAACACCCTCCCCCAAGGTCAGCGACTGGTGTGGCTGCATTAGTCGCACCACCATAAAACCGGCCATGTTTGTGACTGAGTACCCATTGGTCGAACTCTAAATTAGGCCCTTAGTTTATGAAAATACATTTGGTTTAAGAATATACCAATAGAAAGATGGTATTTGCCACTTAATAAGAGCAAAATGAATAGAAACTTCTCAAGCCTTACCAAGCGTAAATGATGGAATACATGTGCTCAGACTTGTCAACGCTCATTATTATAATGGTATATAGGGGTGTTTCTATAGCTTTGAACCAGCCCTTGGCCGCCTGTTATCACTTCTACCCACTGAACTTCACAGAATCTTTTTTTTTGCCAAATTTCCGGCTGACTCTCTGTCTGCTCTTCCTTTTCCTTCCTACTTTATCCCACTTATTAGGGCACCACCTTCAACCGTTTTAAGCCACACTCGCAATAAAAAATGAAACTGGAGCCTGAAAAATTGACAAACTTTTTCGCAATTATTCTACGAATATTAAGAGCTGCAGGCAAACTAAAGAATTTTAGTAGTGGTGGTGGGCACACCCTGTAACAAATACAAACACAACTGATTAGCAGTAGTTGTGGTATGGAGGAGACAAGGAAGGAAGGAAGAGACTCCACTCACACTCCAGTGTAAGTTTATAGATGTAGATTTATTGATGGATCCACGACAGACATCAGCACCCTCATAGGTCCAGAGCCAACCTCCAACTGCCTTCACACCAGGCTCCAGAACCCAAAGCCACTGATGTCACATGGAACCTAGAATTCACAGGTACTAAAGATCTAAAGCAGAAAGCAATAAGAAGCCATACAGATGACAGGATGCGTTTACAACATTGAACAAGTTCACTACAATAATATGTACACTGTTAAGCAAAATGCAGAATAATGTAGTCACATATTACATCATCTCCCCCTTCACAACAATAACTAAGCAAAGAAATTAAATCTTAACGCAAAACTATTCCAAAATAAAATCGTCAAATTTGGAAGGCATCTTAATGATTCTTTTGCCACGAGTACTTTCCAAACCTGAAGAGCTGGGAACATCCCTGCTGCAAACATCCACCTCGTCGTGGATGAGTTGAGTAGATACTTCACTCTCACCAGTGGCATTCAGAGCATGAGCTTGTGGTCTGTCTTCACTACTTCCCACCTGGATTGACTTAGACAAATTTGCATAAGGAACCTCATGAAACAAGGCATGACTTGGGATGTCTACCTCCCTGTTCGCATAAACATTGTTGAAAATGTCTGCATGTCTGGCAGAAATAGGAATGACACTGTTTCTGTTCCATCACCCTCTGCCATCCAATAAAACAGAAGCTTTAGTTACTTTCACAACTTTGACAGGTAGAGAGTATTTAGATTCTCCTTTAGAGACCTTCTGAGGTTTTTTAATTAACACCCAATCATGAATATTTAATTCAGTTTCCTTAACCTTGTTCCTGGTATCATAATTCTCCTTTTGCTTCAGTTGTTTCCTTAATACTTGGCTTCTCAAATCATTCAATGTTACATCCGATTTGCCTAATTTGTTTGTTAAAGAGTCAGTCAACCATGCTGGCAGAAGCTTAGACCTCGACTCTCCCTCTAAGAAGGATAAAAGGGGAAACTCCTGTGGTGGAGTGAGGAGTATTCGAGTAAGCCCAAACCTTCTCTTTGAGAAAATCATGAACATTATAATTATGGTTACAAGTTCCTGTATGTGGGGTAGAGGATGGCAATCTATCAGGATGTTCTTATTCAGTGATCTCAAATCAACACATAGCCTAAGGTCACCATTTTTTTTCTTCATAACGACAATAGGAGAAACCCACTCTGAGGCATTTGTTGGGGCAATGATATTGTCTGAAACTAATTTATCAAGCAATGCTTTGAGTTGGTTTCTGATAGATAAAGGAACCGGTCTGACCTTATGTGAAACTGGGATAGCTCCATCTTTGAGTCTAATGGTGTGTTCAAACCCCTTAACCGTACCCACTTTGTCAGCAAAGATCTCTGGGAACTTCAAAGTAAAGTGTTCTGGAACTCCCTTGTTGGGTGTGATATGTAAGACCGAATTACCTTCACTGTAATGTGACCTCTGACCTAAGATAATGGGATTCTCTTAACCAGGGCATAACACAATTCCCAAAAGTCCTAGGTCTTTCCACCCCACTATGTTCCTCCCTTTCACAGCTAGATACATTTTTGTAAACACCGTTCTTCCTAAAATCTCTAAAGAAGCATGAAAAAATCCCAACAAATCAATATCTTGATCCCCAAACGCTTTAGGTGCAATGTCCGCACTTTCCAATCGTTGTTTACCTTCCCACAAATGAAAGAAAGTTTTGTCACCTAAAATGGTAACTGGTGCTCGAGAATCAGCCATAACCAGCACTTCCTTAGAGTCTATTATGGCTTCACATGATGGACCCTTGAAGTGTCCCATGTCATAACTTATATTATTATCGCTTGGAAAGTTGACTGTCATGTTAATCATGTTAGAAAGTCTGCCTGAACAATGGGCTAATTCATCAGTGTCAGGCGTGTACACATTACTGATTCTCACCTTGTTCCCGGAATTAACATTATAGCCTGTCTGTCTACAGACTGCTTGAAAGTGACCTATTTTTTGACATATCAAACACCTTTTTCCAGTTGCGGGACAGGCAGGGTTGTTACCAATGTGATTATGGGAACCACAACAGTAACAATGTCTAACTGTTTGAGAAAGAGCTTTCTTTTGTTTAAACGATTTTTCTTTAACATAATTTACTCCTGGTTCTTCGCTTATCTGTCCAACATTCATTTATTCATTTGGCACACACACTATTCCCTGTCCACTCACTACTCTAGATGTAAGAATAGATCTCTTGATGGCCTTCGCTAAGTCCACAACTTCATCTAAAGATGGGTTGCGACAAGCCAAAAGACGTTCATGTATTTTCTTTGAATGACAATGAAAAACGAATTGGTCTCTTAAATACGTATCCACTATGTTGCCAAAATCACACCTTGCTGCAAGCACCTGTAAGTTAGCCAAGTATTCATCAAAAGACTCATCAGCAGATTGTCTGTACATAGCAAAATTAAACCTCTCAAGCAGAACATTTGAGTCAGCTGAGTATTGTTTTTTGATTCTCTGCTTTCCTTCAATGTAGACGTCCCAAATTATGTCCTCGCCCACAGGTGGCGGAATAATTGGCAGGTTGTCAAACATATGTTGACCAGCAGTTCCAAGATGGTTAAAAAGAAGAGCGAGTTTTCTAGTTGGTGGGTATCTCATAGCATCTATCGCCGATAGATAATTTTCAAAAATTCTAAGCCATTCGTTCCACTTTATTTCTGGCCTCCCAGCTTTTTGTAGAAAAGGAGACGGGTGCACTACCAGTTGGCTCGTTGACATACTCTTGGAAATAAGGACGCTTAATTTGCAGGATAAAAAAATAATAAAATATATAAAAATGCACGAATCTTCAAATATATTCCTTCCACGTGGGAAACATATATATATTTCTGAATACTTTTCTTTTGTTAGAAATATTCAATTTTTTAATTTTTTTATAGTCAGAAACACTTCCATGCGTTAGTCCGCGTGTATGCTGGAATTAATTGTCAAAGTCTGCAAACGCAGAACTGTCGGCAAATCAGACGCTTTGGGCATAGGAGGTTGCTAGGAAACCCAAGTGTCTCGAAAAAAGGTAACGTATGCAAAAAGGAAAGAAAAAAAACCAACACGAATCCAAGTTCTGGTTGCTGGGAAACGCGAGCGTCAAATAGTCGTGGGTACGCTCGCACAGCTCGCACGTGTCACAAATTGAGATTTTTTAATGCGCACGAGTGCACGCCGTCGTTGCTGAGCAACACAAGCATCCAACAGCCTTAGGCACGCTCACGCACTTCCTTTTTTGATTTCTTTTGAAGTGCGCTCGACTCGAGCATAGAATGCCTCACGCGCCGAGATCTCCGGAATACACTTGAGCGCAAATGCCGTTTTCTCTTTAAAAATAAGGCTCACCTTGTCAACATGAAGAACGGAAGGGACCAGTAAGATGACGTCGATGTCGATTTTGCCAAGTAATGAGAAACACAGGAAATCGCCGATGTGTACGCGTCGGGTAGGTCGGTGGATCCAAACCAAAGCTCACCCCACTCCTGGTACCAAAATGTGGTATGGAGAAGACAATAAAGGAAGGAAGAGACTCCACTCACACTCCAGTGTAAGTTTATAGATGTAGATTTATTGATGGATCCACAACAGACATCAACACCCTCACAGGTCCAGAGCCAACCTCCAACTGCCTTCACACCAGGCTCCAGAACCCGAGGGCACTGATGTCATATGGAACCTAGAATTCACAGGTACTAATGATCTAAAGCAGAAAGCAATAAGAAGCCGTACAGATGACAGGATGCGTTTACAACATTGAACAAGTTCACTACAATAATATGTACACTGTTAAACAAAAGGCAGAATAATGTAGTCACATATTACAGTAGTGCTTTTCAGTTTATCAAACTAACTAACGTCAGCGCAAAACATAGCAAGAAAGGATAAAGAATTCAAGCCAAATCGCAAAGTTGAAGGGAATTCTGAAAGAAGTGTTCGAAAGTAGCATTCTGTCTTATTTTTTCTTACAATAAATCCTATATGTGAAACTTCAAATATATTGTAAGCAAAGGAACCTAAATGTATATTGGACTTTGGAGCCCTTCAGGGAAATTTTGGCAAAAAATGTTCTTTCTTCCCTTTCAGTTTGCCTCATCAAACTTAACTGGGAATTGTCCCTCCCACATATTTGACACTTTCAGCCGGTACTGACTTTTTAGTCAAAACCACCTTGAATAATGGAATCTCTGAGCTTATCTATTCCTATGATATTAACTGCTTTTTTGTGGAGGGTGTGATGTTTATGTCTTTGACGTTCAACACGTTAAAGTTATAGAGACTAAAAGTGACTAAACCTACTGGTTTCTATTTGATGAGTGTTAGGAGGCGCACCTTTCTCCACAGAGCACTGACCAAGATGGAGTAGTAGCGCTGACTCTCCTTAGTGGGACCCAGGTTGCGGATCGCCCAAGGACTGCAGTCTCCAAATAGCGATTCACCCAGTAGCCACCCAGTAGATACCGAAAATGTGCTTTTTTGGGGCAGGGGTAGCCCACATGGGCATGGGCCACTCGCTTCCTCTTGGTACAACAGTCCTTCTGCCCCATCTGGGGAGCAAATGGGGTGTGTTTACACCTAATCTGCCCCACCCTTATGGTTGGGCAGAAAACCCACTAGATCAGTGGTTCCCAACCTGTGGTCCGGGGACCCCTGGGGCTCCGCGAAGCCTCCTCAGGGGGTCCGCGACTGCTTAGAAAATCAAATAATATTAACAGATTAAGTCCCCAGCTCTCAGTACTGACTCAGTATGGGGGCGGTCCCCGGATTCCAATAATGATTCAGTGGGGGTCCCTGGGATCCAGTAATGATAAAGTGGGGGTCCACAGAAGTCAAAAGGTTGGGAACCACTGCACTAGATATCAGGGAAAACATGCAATAAAAAAGGGATTAGGGTGGCTCGTCCAGCTAGTCATTCCCTATCCCTGACTGAATATACCAGTTTTTCTTTTTGCCTCAGTCTTAAAAAGGAGGGATAGAAGGCCTACTAGACACTATGAAAAAAGAGGCAGCAAAAATAGAAGGGTTGGGAGCAGCTCACCCAGCCATCAAGCAATTCCTCTAAGCCAGAATGAGCCCAATAGTCTTTCTGCCACTCAGGCAGGCAGGTTTGAGTCATTTACTCCCAATCTGCCTGCTTAAGACCACTAGACACCAGGGAAAAATGGTTTAAAAAAAAGAAGGGGTGAGGTAGCGCGTGCAGGCTTTGGAACGTTGTCCCTACCCCAGAACGGGCCTTATAGACATTCTGCTCACCCCCCCTTCCCCAGGGCCAGATTGTGGGGCGAGGAGGGACTGTGGCCACATGAAGTCAATATTGTCTTCACATGCTCCCTGGATAAATGTGTTCCTGTCATAGGTGCTAGGCCTTCCACATAATGAGGGTACCCTTTTCATTGGGAGCATTTTGGGAATGCTGGGTGGTAGACATTTTGGTAATCCCCACAGATTTTGGAGCTTTCCCTCACAGAAATGTGAGGAATATGCATGTTTTAGCCAAAGTTTGAGGTTTGCAGGCCATCCTTGGTAAGATCACATAGTGGGATCTACACAAGTCACAACACTTGAGCTCCACGGAATGTCTAGATTTCTGAAACGTCCTGGTTTAGAAGATTTCCCTGGGTGACAGCCAAGTTCAGGCACAAATACTGCTGCTACCTATATCGCCACAGTGGGTTTATTTAGATGATGAAAATTTGATGTCTCCTTCTTGTGCTTTGTGACCCCTCCTGTCACATACGTTCAACACACAAACAAAAGTGGGCCACTGTTTTTATTAGGAAAAGTGTAGAACTGGAAATTGTAGAACATATCTTATTATCCGTTGAATTTCTCTCAATTTTTGGTTTACTAATGTAAGTCAGTGTGCAAGAGAGAACACATTTAGCAAAATGCCATCTGTAACAGTATAGTGAGTGTAACCCCAAATTCAGGGTTGTACAAACCACCACTATTCCTATACTCAGTATCTCAGTATCAGTACATAGGTTTCATTCATACCCATTCTTCATTCAATACATTTTACCACATAGGTTGAAGCACAGTTGGTATCAATGCAAAATTATTATAAGCCACAGCTCAGTTGTTAACTTTGGGTATTTGGTGTTTTTAGACAGCCAGCAAACACTATATATCCCAGCAACCAGAAGGGTCTGATGAATGTAATGGTATTATACTTTTGTAAATTAGCCATTTGTGAAATATTACAGATGGAAACGCCGGCTATTCTTTTTTACTTTATTTTTTATTTTAATGATTAGTGTTTTTGGTTACACCATGAGTAATCTAGACAAATGGACCCAGGCTGAAATTATAATTTTAGCTATTTTTCAGAAATATATAGCTTTCTGGGTTTACCCATGGGGTTCAGATCCTTTTCTATCACAAACTGCAAGTAGGTTAAAACCACAGAAAACACTAGAATATCCCACTATCACTTAGAAAAAAATCCCAAAACTGTGGTTAAACAACTGCTCAGCTTGCTCCTAAAATCTGGGAAGATGGTGATCTTAGCTCAGCAAACCATTGATTAATTTCTAGAAAACATACGCCTTCCTGCATAACACGTTTTCCCATTATTTCAAAAAACCTCAAACGTTTGGTATACTTTGGCTATTTTCTCAATTCCTTTGGAGGAACCAACAGTCTCCTGGTACCATTAGAATCCCCAACATGTGGGGGAAAAAACAACACGAACATCAAAAATGGAGCTCAGCACTGGGGATGAAAAATCCTCAGCAGCTAAGGGGCTAAATGCAAAACTATGATTCCCAAAATGAAAAATGCTGTTGGGTAAAATACGAAGATTGCTTGAAGGTGTTGCACAACACATGGGAATATTTTGCAGCTTTGAACATATTTAATAACTTGAACTTTGCAGCTATGTTACGCTAAGCGTTTTAAAAGCTCACTCAATACATGATTGGCAATGTGCTATTAGCAGACCTGTCACTCTAAAAGTGGATTTGATGGACTGTGCATGCCTATTGCTCTTAGGCACTACATTAAAGAGAAGCAATTAGATGTAAATTTGTCTAAAGTGAGGGTAATGTGTTAGAAATGATGCACTAACTACAAATTAGAACAGGGTAAAGAGGAAAGTGAGAGTTAAGGATTATACATACCCAGGTCACTTCAGGGTAACACATTTGCTAAAATGGAAAATGTGCCAGCATGTAAGGAAAGTAAAAAAAATCATACTCAGTCTAATTTAGTTGGTCTCAAACTAGGCAACTCTGACACATATTTCAATTCACTGCATGATGGTATTTCGAGCAGTTACTCAGCTATTACTTGTGACAGTAGGGTAAGCTGACATAAATGTAACACCTGGCTGTATTCTGTATGCTGCATGCATTTTGCTGATGCAGTGTAGTATAGAGGTGTGAGAGAACAGGGCTGATTGCAGAGGCCCCCTAACAGTTTGCCCCCATTTTCCACTTTTTGCTGGTGTTTTCCTGACTCTGATGGTGCCCTGGGTACTGCTAACTAGTCCCAGGGCCTGTGCTCTGTGTAAAACCAGTATGCAAATTAGGCTAATTCTAATTGGCTAAGTCAACCTACCTATAAGTCCCTAGTATATGGTAGAGCATGTATATTTGGGGACCCCAGCATAGGTAGTGCACCCCTAGGTGCACTGCTGAGGTGCCCAGTGTCATTTTAAAGGCAGGCCTGTCTTGCTGGCAGCTTTTAAATTAAAGTTACATGCAAATTCGACTTTGGAATTAAAAGTAGTTCCAAAGTCTTAAACTACCCTATTTGTACATATAAGTCACCACTAAGGTGTGCCCTATGTGCCCCTAGGGCTGGGTTCCATGTAACTATAAGCAGGGACCTTATAAAAATGTTTTTATAAGCCCTGGTGAGGTAAAACAGCCAAATTTGTTTGTCCCTCATTGTAGTGAATGGCCTCCATAGGCTAGAATGGGGAGACTTTGTTTAGATTTTAAAAGTCCCCTTAAGTAACAGATACAAAGAGGTTGGTATCAAATTAATTGTTATAATAAATCCCACAACTTCCAATTGTTGGATTTAATATGACTTGTTCAGGAAAAGAGTTTTAAACTTTACCTGAAAAGTTGCCAACTTCAGCCCTGCAGTGTTTTTGCTGCTGTGCTCTGATTGGCCAGCCTCTGGCAGCCTGGCCAGGCTGCCTTGATGAGGTGTGAAGTGGCCTGGCTTCACACAAAGAGATGTGCCTGTGGGAGGAGATCTCCCCTCAGCAGATTGTGAGGCAGGAAGGGGGAGGGCTGCCAAACTGGTCTTCAAAGGCAGAGAAGGACATTTGGAGCAATCCAGCAACACCCCCACATCCTGCAAACCCAGACAATTAGGTGCCCCCTTGATTAGATTAGGAGAGGGCAGGAGAGGGGTGTGTTTAGGATTAGTAGCCACACCAGTGGGTGGGCTCAGCCAGATGTAACCTCCAAAAATCACTTTCAGCCATGATGGATTTTTGAGGAATGTTGCCCCCTGGGATTGATTTTTGCCACACTTCCCAGGAAGTGGTCATCACAGGGGGAAGGACCATGCACCTGATTGGAGAACCAGGACCCCTGTGTTTTTCACCCAGGAGCAGGGATTAAACTGGCAGACATGCATCCACACCTCAGATCCCTATCCGATTCCAACAAGGAAGAACTACAGGAGAAGAAGGACTGCCCTGTGGACCCCTGACCTGCACCTGGACACTGCACTCTGGAGGACTGCACCAGCTGCACACTTGGGCTTCATCACTAAAAGAACTTTACCTGTCTTCTACTGCTTCAAGAAGGGACTCCCTGTTTGCTACAGGTACAAAGGAGCTGTCCAGAGTCCCCTGCATCAAGTCTTGCAAGCAGAGCCCAGCTGACCAGCGTCCAGTGGCCATTTGAGGATTCTGACCAGGTGCACTCTGGGAATTGTAGTCCCAACTCCCAAGGAGCAACTCAGAGCTTCTGGAACCTTGGATCAAGTTGTGGACACTTCAAGGACACAAAAGGGACCTCTAGAAGAAGATACAGATGTTTGGAGACGCTTGGAGCAACTCCATAGGCTGAAGAGGTGCTTTGTAGGAGTTGTAGCCCCAGACCCCAAGAGGCACACCAGAGCCTCTGAACCCTTGGCTGGTGCTGTGGACCACTTTCCTGAATCAAACACTTCTGAAAGTAAGTGTGACAGTGTTACCTTGTGGGTGGCCTGAACTCTGGACTTTGTTCCTTTCCAGTGTGACCTGTTTTAACCCTTTGAGCTCTAGTTGCTTCTATGTGCTAGAAAGCATTAATTCTTTAATAATTAATATCTCCGGTTCCCCATATCCAATTTTATTCGTTTTTGTGTCACTTTAAAGCTAAAAATATTTCCCATTTTTATAAATTGATTCTGGATTTTTAAACTGTTTCCTGTGTTTTATTTAATTACTGTTTTGTGATATGTGAATGCTTTACACTCTGTCTCCTAAGTTAAGCCTTGTCGCTCGTTGCCAAGCTACCAAGGGTTGAGCTGGGTTTAATTTACTGAGACCTAACTGGACCTAAGTGGAGGTTAGTGGCCTATTGCTAAGTGTAGGTACTTACCTGCCCTTACAATAACCCATTTTCCAACAAGAGGCCAAAAGACTACCATATAAGTGTACGTCATGGTCAGAACTTCCTCGTGAATTAAGCCTTTTTTCAATGACACGGTGGACCCTGGTAAACAGAGGAGAGCATCTTATTCTCACATTTTGTGAAAATATGTCAAGCCTTGGCCCCGTGCACTCCACTGTGTGCCACAGAGCAAGGCCATTTTGAAATCCTAGGGCTGGTGAGAATTCCCCGCAAGATCCTATTTAGACAGGGTGAGGCCCTGTTACAAAAGTGGACAATGTTCAAGAGCCTACACCAGTCAATGCGGTTCTCCAGACTAAAAGGGGAAGAGCCCTCACCGCTCCAGATACCTGCCCAACAAAGCACATAAGAATTGGAGAGAACATGAGCAGAGTGTCACCCTGAGACAAAGACATTGCACTCTTCATTATTAAAGTGAAGGAGTCTGTGGCTTGGTTTCCGGACTTTGTGGCTGTTCCCATTTGAGTACAGATCTACACCCTGAGTTGCAAGTGTGAAAGGTCACTAAACCAAGGGTGTAGTGGTGTAAGTGATGCTTTTTGGACACTAGGCTTTAAAGCCAGTCTCACTAACAATATACATTTCAAACCTAACCCAGGTCACTCAAGTTATGAGTCTTTTCGAAATATTGAGGAATTGTGATTTGTCAAGAAAGGGAAAAACTGTTAAAGGCTGAGAGTAAACGTTTCAAGACCTGCCGCTCTCGTTAGACGTTCACCATTTTTAACGAGCAAGGAACATTGTCTATGCTTGTGGGGCTGACACAAGATAAAAAGATTATAAAGGAAGCTAGTTCTAAGTGAGTGTGGTATTTTGAGATTGGGTGCTCTGAACTTGTAGACCTTGAGTGTAAACTCAGCTTGCTTGAAAGACCTGTTTGTTAACTGTACAGAACAAAAAGGAAAGTGTACTTTGTTTTTATTTTCTACTCACAATATTTTTAGAGATGCCAGGATTCCACCAAAACTGTCCTGCCACACCAGCAGTGATCCCATGTCCCAGGATTCCTGTCCCAGTCTGCCCCAACAGTATTTAGAGTCAACCCCCTGCCAAAGAAACCACCTCTCAAACTCGCTTCCACAACTGTGTTTTGGTCACTGATCCGAATATGTGTCGTACTCTGTTCCTTGCTCTAATGTTTTGAATAAAGTCTTATGAGAATCCGTTTAGGCCAAGATCTTGCAGGATATCAAGTTTCAATGGCCATCTTGGGAGCGGTGAATCATTTAAACTGCACCCAATCTTGAACACATTCTGTGCTGCATGAGATGTGACACACACAAGTCCAGTTTCCGAATTCTTTTGTTTCCTGGCATATTCTCTTGTCCTGCATTCCCACAACTCAAGAGTGCAGCATATCCTCATGACTTGCAAAAAATAAAAAATATGACAAAGGGCAAGTCCTACCCCTCGGAGGGACTTACAGTAGTTCATAGACCACAATTCCCAGGTCCAGCAAAGGAGAAGACAAGCAAATGTTCTGCTTCCTAGAATTTCTTATCCAGGGACAACTTAACCCTTCAGTCAGTGTCTTTCGGGCCGCCAACCCTGCTTGAAGCCTTGGGACAATGCGACCACTTTTTGCATGCAATGTGTTTACTTACTTTCAGGACAAGCCAGCCCCTTCTCAATCATGGAACAAGCATGCAAAGAACATCTACTCTGAATATAAGTAAAAGATAAGTTCTAGGAGGCTGGCCTTGTGTGTGGTGAACACTTATGGTGTTGGTACCTTATAACAGGTCCAAGTCACCATTATCAGTTAGTGTTACTGTGTCTAGAAAGCCTTGGGTCTCTAGTGGTACCTGTGGTGAACAGCTAAGACTTATCTCGGAGGAGTGTGAAGCACTTGCAATTCCACAGTAGTCACACAGTAACTTATCACACATGAAAGGAACCACACAGTGTTGCACAAATAAAGGTACCTTATTATGGGAACACTGAACTAGATTACAATAGGCAATCCCCCCTTTCTGGAGGTAGGTACATACAAAATATGCACAGGTAAGTATTAGGAATTAGCATAAAAACATTAGAAATAGCAAAGGCACTATTGTGTGTGTGTGTGGGGGGGCACATAGTAAAATAGTTAATGCAAGAATGGGTCCCCAACCAGAGGATATTGAATAGTTAGCAAAGGGCTGGGAGAGTATGGAACCCCAAGAAGTGAGTTTTTAGAAGACCCCTAGAGACCAGGAGAGCAGAGGAAAGTTACTTGGTCACCCCATAGGCTAACATGGAGACTTGGAATTGGAATAATGCAAGAACAGGAACAGGCAGGTGGAACATAATGGTGGATTCCAGATGAAGAGGACCTGTCAAAGAAGGGAACAGAGTCCAGTCCATGCAGGAATGTCCTGGTGGGGTAGGAGGCAATGCCCACCCTTCTGTGGATGAAGATCCGGGTTGATGGTGGTGGATGAAGTCCAGCTGCGTAGTCCAGGAGCTACAGAGAAGTCCCTGAAGTCACCTAAGAGCAGTCGCTCGACAGTTGCTGGATTGCAGATGGGTCAGTGGTCAGAAGTACCACCTACAAGAATAAGCAAATGCAACTGGAACTGTTACGGATTTGCAGAACTGAAGAGGACCAGCAAGGTCCTGGGAACTCGACCCTTAGGAGGGGAGTCTGAGCTAACCCTAAGAAGACAGAAGAACCAGAAAAAGCAGTCAGAGCCCCCACGAGCAACCCAATGGCAGCAGGCATAGAAAGTCACAGTGAGGCCCAGGTAGCACACCTTAAGAGGAATCCGACGTCGCTGGAACAGCAGAGAGGAGACTGTCCTTGCAGAGCTAGAGTGCTGGGGGCTGTGGCTACTTGGAGCCTGAAGATCCCTCAGGACTGGGAGTCAACAACCCTTGGTTGCTGCAATAGTTGCGGTGCACAGGGATTCCGTCCTGGAGGAAGAGGCAAGGGCTTACCATCTCTGAAGATGGACAGAAGGCAGAGAAGACCCAGAGGACTCCTCAGAACCACCACCTATGTTGGAGAATTTTCGCAGGTCCAGAGGACAGCAGATCTCAGCAGCCAGACGTTGTTTCCTTAGGAGCCTGCAGATGCAGGGGAGTGACTCCTTCACTCCAAGGGAGATTATCGCTGACCCCAGAGGACGCACGGCCATGGAAATGTTGCAAGCTGCTGACAGGAGCCGCTGAAACAATGTTGCAAGGAGAGGTTGTCTCATTTTTGCAGGAAATTGGAACTGAAGTTCGTAGGGGCACCTTTGCTCATGCAGGGGTGCCCACACACACACAGGAACCTGCACCCTGCCCTTTGAGCTGGAAGGGCCTACCACAGGGGTGACTTACAGTGACCTGTTGTAGTGATCATCAGTGAAGGGATGCATACACTTTTTCACGCAGGCTACAAATGGCAGGCCTGCAGACACAGGTTGCATGGCTCCCATGGGTTGCATAATACATGCTGCAACCCATGGGAGACCCTGGTGTAGTAATGCCTGGGGTACCTAAGTACCATATACTAGGGACTTACAGGGTACACCAGTATGCCGATTGTGGGGGTAAAGGGTACCAGGACAGCCACATTTTTTGGAGAGAGCACAATTACTGGGGACCTGGTTGGCAGGATCCCTGTGAAAACAGTCTGAGTACATGTGTGATGTGTGTTTCTATGCTTGTTTTTGTATGCTGGTTCGTTTAGTGATTAATCCTTGCATACATGCGAACATATGTTCACATTCAGTAGATGTTCTCATTCAGTTGCTATAACCTGACTGAATCTTTTGCTATGTACCACATCTTCCCAAAGGAGTCTCCAAGGCATCCAGTAGGTTGATTAAGGCCACAGACAGAGGAAGGAAGCCTGGATGGTATGGTTCAAGCATCTGTGGGAAAGGAACTCAACTTGTGGACTCTGAATGTGTTCTCATTAGAGGATCCAACATTGGGTAAAGGAATACCAGTACCCTTGCTATTGCAGTGGATTCCCTTGTCTCCCTCCTCCTCATATTACCTATGGTATTCTCTGTGGTCACTATTATCTAGTGGACATCTAAGAAGAGGTGACGTTGCTGGGATACATGTCACTCGAACAGGACCTCAGCGCAACACCAAAGGATAGTGTTTGCATTATTCTGTACCATGACAAAGGATAGCCATATTTCCAAAAGCACACCTGTTTTTTGTGATAGTAAGAAAGAAATCATCTGCCGTTTTACAAAACATCAAAAAGTCAGAAATTGCTTCATCACAATACACACCTTGCAGCAGAATTGTTTTAAATTAACTCAATATGTGAATCATAAGCTCTCCTGGAGACTCTTTCCAATTAGAGAAACCTCTTGTAGACAGCTAGATTCTGAATCAAATTTGCTATTTTTATCTATGACAATCCCTTAACTATTATTTTAGACACAGCTGGAGATTATTACTGAAACTGATTATCCTTGAAACAGAACTTGAGACCCGTTTTTTAAAAGAACTTTAGTTAAATACACAAAGTATATATAACCATTCGTGCATTTAGCAAATTTAAAACACTGGGCCCCAGATTTAATAGGGCTTAACGCCTCCTTGTGCCACATTAGCGTCATTTTTTTACACTAATGTGGGCCAACAAGGCCAAAATTGCAGCGTCAGATTAACAAAGTGGCACATTGCATGCATTGCGCCACTTTGTAACCTCTTGTGCCACATTATGCCTGCGCCAGTCATAATGTATGCAAGGGGGGTGTTACCCCGTTAAGGGGGCCTGAAAAAGTGGCACAAAGAAATCTAAAAGTTTTCTTTGCACCATTTTTAACACCTGCACAGAGCAGGCTTTAAAAGGAGGTACACCATTATTTACAATGGGCCTCACTGTGCTTTGCAGAATTAGCATCAAACTTTTTTACGCTACTCCTGCAAAGCGCCAAATTTACGTCAAAAATGTTCAAGCTAGTTCCCTAACTACTGCCATGGTGCACCGTATCTTAAATATAGCACACACATGGTGCCTCTAACGGGGCGCTAAGGGATGTAAGAAAAGTGGCACTGTATTGGATGCAGCGCCACTTTTCTTAAATCTGCCCCTGGGTCTCCAGTTCTGTTTCAAGGATAATCAGTTTCAGTATTATTCATTGTTTGTGGTAAAAGGTAATAGTATGCAATGTTTTTTTAAATTAATTGTCACCTTTATAATCTTAAGTACTAAAGCATTAATATTGATTTTGAATTAAATTAATTTAATAATTCCGGTCTATACGTGCAGTATTGATACAATGTCATATTAGTAATAACATTATTTATGTTATGTTTTAACTTACAAGTTTTGTAGAAACGGATCTGTCTTGTCTCCATGGGCAGCTTCTCCATTTGGGTAGAGGAGTGTCGACCCCTCCCCGCCAGCAGCGGTAGCTGCCAATCTTTTACTGAAAAACTATAATAAACTATATTTATTATCGTTTTTCAGTAAAAGGGGCGGGGCTACGGGGGTGACGAGTAGTGAGGGGCAGTGCACAGCACTCCCCCTCACTGCTCATGTATGTTTAGCCGGCCGTCTCTGGCCAGCCAAACACACATGCACACTGGGCTCTCTCCAGCCCAGGAACACAGTTGCTGGGCTGGAAAGAGCCTGCACAGGCTCCCAGTCTGCCGGGAATGCCCTGGCTGGGTCATTCCAGCCAATCCCGACGCTGCTCTGAGCAGCGTCAGGATTGGCGCAGGGCAGGCTTGGAGCCTGTGCCTGTTTGCAGCCAGTGACGAAGCAGAGGAGCGGAGTGGCGCGCAGCGGCAAAGGTAAGTTATTTTATTTTTAAAATTAATTTATTTTTTACTTCCTCCCTCCCAGCCCCACATGCCACCCCGCCCCTTCTGTGCTTGGTGAGATGCCACTGAGAGGTGGGAGTAACCCTGGCCCAGTTAAGTCTCTTGCTCTTCTGCTTGAATACATAAAATGTGTGCTGTACCCCCAGAGTTTTTATTGATGCCAAGGTCACGGGGATAAACAGCACAAGCCAAAAGAGTAAAAGGGGCCTGATGGCACAGATGTGCGCATAATGCAGGGACTGTGGTTCTTACAGTCACCTAAGGACACGTTTTTAAATGGGGCATGTAATATTCGGTCCCACACACATTCAATTAGCTTTTAATGAGTGCAAGTTCAGAAAAGCACAGCAGCCACTGTCTTGGCCTGAAAAAGTGGATTGTCCTCAGAGAAGTGCTTGGAGAAGTTAAGAGACTTTTAATTGGCTGCAATGCACTTAACATTTCCTAGGTTTCCTTGATTGCTTCGACCAATAACAGGAATAAAACAGTGAGGCTACTGTGAATTGTTCTCGAAATATTCGGCCTTCTCTTAAACACAAATATATTTTTGTTCGAAAAAAAGAATTGCTATTCATTCCTTGCAACAACCTTTTTAGAGATTTCAGGTTCTCTAAATGTTGACAACATACACCAGCTTTGCCTTCAGATAAATATACTTAATTTGGTAGTTCGTGCACACATTGGAGCACTTCACCCTGCAGAGACACCTTACTTCAGTGTAGAGCATCAAAGCCTCGTGCTCTGTTCCTATTCAGGCACACCAAAGAGTAAAGAAATACGCGTTGTCGTCTATATCTCGATGACCTGCATATGTTTGACTTCTTAATTTAGCACTTCTGTAAGCTCAGTGGCCATGCTTTTGCAGGGTGTCAGGCAACACCCCCAATATCTCCAGGGACAGTGGAATTATGCAGCAGAGGAGGACCAAATTATGCAGCATAGTTCAATGAATTACGCGCCAAAAAGGGCAAATTATGCTGATTAATGCAGCACGTATTTGTGATAGTATTACTTCAGTATTTTTTTCATTTTTCACAATTTCACTTCATTTGTACCTGTTTATCAACCAACCGCTGCAATAAGCAACTGAAAGATGACTGGTCAACTTTTGTGAAGAGTCTTCCACTTCCCTAGAACTTATCACCATATGTTTAGCTGCTTCTGATGTGGAAAACATTTTTTTGTTTAAAATCTGTGATTATGCAACAGATAAAGGAGGATGTGACAAATGCGGCAGATTCATAATTATGCTGGTAGCCCTGTGGCCAATGAATCGTATAACTCCAGTGGTCCTGCATTTACTTATGGAGGTTACAACCTCCATGCTGCAGAGTGCAAAACAGGCTCCTCATTTTATGTTTTGTTACTGGATTTGTATAGTGCACTTCCAGCCTTTAGTCTGGCTTGGGTACCATTCAAGCCATTCTTAACATTTTATAGCAGGTCTGAGTCTGATGTCCGAATCCATGTATGAGCAGCAGTGGCCTGAATTGATTCCAGTAATTTCCCTACCCATGGAACCACTGTTACTCTGGGAGTGTGGAGATAACTGCCATTACATGTTTTGCGTGAATAATCACTATTTCCGTGCATATTTCTACTTATTTTTCTCTCTAACCTCATCAGCTGCTTTCAGCAACCGCATTCTTGTGTGAAAAACAATTTTTTAATCTGGTAAACCTGAAAGTCTCATGCCCATTCCAATGCCCATTGGAATTATCAGACCCTTTGGAATAGTGGCCTTTTTGGTGCGAATTGCTTGTGAGGGTGATTATTGCAATATTATGTATAGTGAATATCTTCGTGCCAGGTTGTAGGTTAAGGTTACATTTTCCTGCTGAATCGGAGGAGTCACAGGCCCTCATTCTGACCTTGGCGGGCGGCGGAGGCCGACCGCCAAAGTCCCGCCGTCAGGTTACCGTTCCGCGGTCGAAAGACCGCGGCGGTAATTCTGACTTTCCCGCTGGGCTGGCGGGCGGTCGCCTTCAGACCGCCAGCCAGCCCAGCGGGAAAGAGGCTTCCACGATGAAGCCGGCTCGGAATCGAGCCGGCGGAGTGGAAGCTGTGCGACGGGTGCAGTTGCACCCGTCGCGTATTTCACTGTCTGCGCAGCAGACAGTGAAATACATTTAGGGGCCCTCTTACGGGGGCCCCTGCAATGCCCATGCCAGTGGCATGGGCACTGCAGGGGCCCCCAGGGGCCCCGCGACCCCCCCTACCGCCATCCGGATCTCGGCGGTCCGACCGCCGGGATCTGGATGGCGGTAGGGGGGGTCGGAATCCCCGCGGCGGTGCAGCAAGCTGCGCCGCCGCGGAGGATTCAATGGGGCCGCGGTACACTGGCGGGACCCCGCCAGTGGTGCCGGTCCGACCGCGGCTTTACCGCCGCGGTCGGAATCCCCATTGGAGCACCGCCGGCCTGTCGGCGGTGCTCCCGCGGTCCTCCGCCCTGGCGGTCAAAGACCGCCAGGGTCAGAATGACCACCACAGACATTACGAGTGATACTGGACCCTGCGTCGACTCGGGGTTTTATTTCTCGCGTTTGTAAGGCACTTTAGGGTTGATAACTGGACGACAGACCTGCTTGAATGGGGTACGACTGCGCACAGTGCGATAAGATGAGAATGCGGTCCCTCTCTTAGAAAAACGGGGAACCTTGATTGAGGCCCTGTCGGACGTGGACCCGGTGGGAAACGATTCCGCTGACACTCCCTGGAATCGGCTAAACAAGACCCACCTGGGGGAGGAACAGAGTGATGGTGCGGAGACTGAGAGCGACTAGGTACACGCGTGGCTAGGGGTCACGGGGAGATGTAGATAACATACAAGAAGGGGTGTGGACTCCGTGTCCTGCCGGTCCTCTCCCCATCAGAGCTTACCCAATATGCCATTTTGTTTTTTAGCGTTCTGTGCCCCCACCCCCTTAAGTTTCCACACACCCCATGCTGTGGAAACGTGGGCCTACGCCCTTAGTGAGATACAGTTCTGCCTGTTTGCTGCTGCTCATAACTACATATGTTTTTTGCTGAGTTATAGTTTTACAATGATAAACTGCAATTGGACAGCCAAGGCCATCAGCCTTTTTTCGGACATACAGGACCGGATGTGAACATGGGCATCTTATGTCAATGCATTGCCTTACTATGCCTTGATGCTGTAGTGTCTTAAAATGTCTTGATTTGTTGTGCCGATTGCAGTAAAAAAAAAGCTTTAAAAAAAGGTTAAATTTACCTTGGTCTGTGGTTCATGTCAGAACTTTCTAATAGTAATTAAGAAAGCTTTTTGCAAGTCGGTCACTTTGTCCAGCTCTATTACAAAAAAGACGCCAGCAATCATCCTACCAACGGTTTATCTGACATTTCTGAAATGCGAGGGCTGATAGTGATGCCAGAAAAAGACCTGATTTGGTTCGCTGTATCCCTAAAAGCTTATCTACCTGTCTCACCTGCGTTCTGTACAGTGCTAAGTTTTTTATAGAAAGTGCTGGTGCCCGAAACTCTGCTCGGAAGCCAGCGGTTAGTGCAATTAATCATCAGCACATGGAATACCCAGTGGCATAACAAAGGGCCCCCACAGTGAGGGGTGGGGCAGCTCCAGGGGGCCCCTCAGCACAGTTCACTGCGGCCAATCATGACGCTGCTCAAAGCAGTGTTAGGATTGGCTGGGAGCACCACGCTAGGGCACTCCCAGGCAGACTGGGAGCCTGTTCATGCTCTCTCCAGCCTGGCAACACAGTGCTGGGCTGGAGAGAGCACAGTGCGCATGTGTTTGGCCGGCCCGAGACTGCCGGCCAAACACACATGCGCATTGAGGGGAGTGCACTCCCATCAGTGTTCATCACAGCCTGTGGTCCCACCCCTTTTACCACAAAACGATAATAAACACAGTTTATTATTATTTTGTCGTAAAAGGTTTACAGCTGCCACTGCTGGTGGGGGGGAGGGGGGTGACGCTCCTCCGCCCAAGCGGAGGAGCTGCGCCTGGAAATAAGCGCCAGTTCCCACAAATAAGGGCCTGTGCCCTCACTGGCAACCACTGGCTCAGATTAAGTACTGACCCTTCAATAAAACAAACTCTTAAATAAAGAGTACATACACAGACAAAGGGACCGTGGGTACTGTGAGTGATGTCATTTGACTGATCATGTGTGCACACATGCATACAAAGAAGGGCACTTCAGTGTCATCGTTTGTGGACCAGTATTACACTTAGCAGATTTTTAAATTTCCATCCTTTATGCTTTTTTATGTTTTAATATCTTTGTTATTTTAAAATCTTATCTTCTTGTCACAGTAATGCAAAGTCAAAAGTACCTTTTCTGTGATAAAGTAATAATCACATTTAACTGTGATGTGCATTAAAACTTCTAAGGGTTTCTGTATTTGTTCTGAGTATACTTTCTGCTAGAAAGGACCTGTATGATTCTATTAAAATTATATGCAATGGTTAAATTCTTTTTAAATTTAATTTTTTTATTGCAAACATACAGCTGCAGTGTTTAGGCAAGGGAATGTTTTCTTTGTTTCTGTTCTACAGGCAGCACCAATTTTCCTTCACAAGTCAAGCACTGCCAGTAGAGTGTGTTTTTTGTTGAGTATAAAGTCATTGTTTGTTGTTTCTAGCAATGGTGAAAGAAATTTTAAATAATGGACATTGTTCACAGAATTGTTGGTGGCTTATTTCTTGCAACATAGGGGGAAAAAAGACATACCAACCATTTCGTCATGCTTAATTTCATAACATCTTAATGGCTGTTTCTGTCAGTCATATTCCAAACTCACTCCACATGTTTCACATTCATGTCTGCTGACCACAGTAGAAGCTAACATAAAGTTAAAATACAACCTATGTATTCATTTTATTCATTTTATATGTTTTATTTATCTTATTTGGTATAGTGTTACACTTTTGCGATGTTATTTGTGTACGTCTGCAATGTCTAAATATACTTTTTTTATTTCATTTTATATTTTTATTTTATTTTTATTTATTTAAATGTGATTCATACTGATGTTTCCATTGCCCAAAATTATATGACTGTTGGGACAGAAAAGTCCCCTGCATGGTGAGAGACATGCACCCCCTCTGAGTGCGAGTGCTCCAGCTGCATTGATATCTGGACACATGTAACAATGTTTGGTCATGAGCGAACAAGGATTATGTGTGTACGCCATGACCTATGCCTGTTTCACAGTAATGAGGTCTGGTTAAACCGGGAGGGGTGCTAAGTGCTACCCTAGTGGTGGTATAGGGCCACTACCCCTACCTAGAGGTAAGTGACACAAGCAGGGTGGTGGCAGCGTATCTGTTTTGTGTTCATCAGTAATCAGTAGTATAAACAGGCCTTTTTAACCTGTGTCACTGGAGTGGTACTTACTAGCCACTCATATAAAGTTTTGTGGCTGTGTACTTGTCACGCTTGGGCTGCATAGACTGTGTTTAGTACCGGACAGCACATGGTACCTTCTTGTGCATGCGGGAATGCATGTGTGTGCCTGTTTATGGTACATAACATGGATTCCTATGGGTTCTATTTTGGAAGGCCAGGGCCTGAAGAAAATTGTGGAGGTGAGGACTGCAACATCCAGATAGGAGATGTGTATTACTGACATGCCTGAGGGCTGGGTGGGAACACACACACTGGAAGAGAGGAGAGCATAGCATCCACTGTACACGTCAAAGGTGTCTTTGATTCCAGGAATAGTTACTGGTCAGTGAAACCTGGGATCATTGCTAGGGAGATTGTGGGACTGATAAGGTTGGCACTGTGGACCAGGTAATCTTGATAGAGAGGAAGAGTTAATACTTTGAATCTGTATGGGGCATATTTCAGTGGAGGCTGACAGCCTGGTGTGATCCTCAGCTAGTACCTTGGCTTGTGTTGTGGGTCAATCAGATTGAAGTCACTCCTGCTGTGACAGATTGACCCTTTGACAAAGGACTGTGCAAAGGTGAGACCAATTTAAAGGAACCGACACCCACAGCCAGAAATCCAAAGGCTCAGACGCTAAATCAAATATGTGTCTGGATTTGGGCTATGCAGATAGGAGTTTAAGTCCCACACTTTGTTCAACAGCACTGTTCATCAGGAAAAAGACTGCTGTCAAGACTTCAAGCTGCTGCAATCAGGACCGTGGACCAAGGTATTTTAGTCTCCCAGCTAGAGGAGGGGGCTATCGCCCAGGAATCCAAGAACACTTGCCCTGTGCCAGTGTGCCCTATGAGGACGAGGAGAGAGCCTGAAGGGAGCTAGTCTCAGTAAGGATCCTGATGACTGTATCCCAGTGAGCAGAGTGTGATGCCCAGTGCAGTCAGACTAGTGTTGCAAGAGAGCCACCTGCTGGTAACCCAGCTGGGCTGCCATGAAGTTACAGGCTGCTGCCCAGTATCACTGATCTCATTGGGGCCATTACCCTTGTTTGTGACCACTGTATGCCAGGAATAGGCCACTGAAATTGTTGGGTCTGTCGCTCTCTATCACTGAGAATGTTAGGGCCATTGTCTTTTGCAACTGAGATTATTGGGACCATCACCCATTTCTGTGACCCTGTATGCTAGTAGAGGTGGTCACTGAGACAGTTGGGGCCATTGCCAGAAGATCTGACCACAATGGAACCGTCAATGGGCCTGTGATTCCCAGATGCCAGGAGGTGACCAGTGCAACCACTAGGGCCATCGCTTGTGTTGGAGTAGTCCCTATAACCAGTGGAGGGACTCAGGAACAAGACCATATGCTGTCCTGCAGCATTGCTGTGGCTTGATCGTCTTACAGGTGAGATCTGTGAAGAAGGAGTCGCTGCACCCGGAAGCTCTGTTTGTTTGTAACCTCCTCAGTGCACCAACCCCACCAACCAGGGGAGGATGCGGTGCAAGCTGGTTGTTATTGGAGAGCAAGGGAAATACCATTGACTCCCCAACACTTCTCAAGGCTGCAGTTGGGTAAGACTGACGGAGACTTGTATGAGCTTGACGGTTTACTAACCAGGGATTCAAGCTTTCAAGGGCAAAGCCAGATTTTGATGCACACCTCTAGTATGGGCTGCACTCGGGGTCACCTCCTGAAGTCTGCCGAGGATGCAATATTTAGAGTGGAGAAGAAAGAGTGGCGAGAGGAGCTAGAGGGGTATACCACCCCTGCCCGTGCTGGGGCACTATCCTTGAGAGAAGACTATGAGATTTAGTCAAATAGCAACTGCGAGCAGCTCTATTGCTAGGGTGAAAAGGAGAGGTGAAAGCAGGCAACCCTGTCTAGTGCCCCTATGTATAGGTACAGGATCAGAGATCATGGCCCCTATCTAAACCCTCACTGTAGGTTGTGTGTATAATAGCTGTACAAGAAGGAGAAATTGGGGCCCAATGCCAAGTTGAGGAAAGGTATGAAATAAGTAAGTCCTTTCCAGGAATTCAAAGGCCTTTTCAAGGTCTAGGATGAGACACCCTGCATTTAGCTAATGTTGCCGGGCGTGTGTCATGATTTGGAAACAAATGTTGGATATTTAAGGACGTGTTCCAATTGGGCATGAACCCATCTTGGTCCATGTATATTAGGGATCAACTTAGGAGCACAAGGCTGGTTGCTAAGATTTTTGCTAAGGTTTTATAAACCATGCCCAATAGTGCAAGTGGTCTGTATGATCCCAGTAACGTTGGACCTTTGTCATGTTTAGGAATAGAGATAAGGAGAACCTCCCACTGGGAGGCAGAGAGGCTCCTATTAGTAAGATTATCTTCAGACATTGTCAGTAGGTGCGGAGTGAGGAGAGGTGCATATGTTTTATAAAATTCTGCTTGTAAGCCATCAGGGCCTAGAGAGTGGCTTGAGGCAAATGATCTTATGGCGTCCCAGATCTTCAGCTGAGTAATGGGTTCACCCAATTTGGTGCCTTGCTCTAGTGAGATGTGAGGAAGTATTATTGTGGAAAAAATGTGGCGAAGTCTGATGGGGTTGCAGTGGAGACTGAGTGGTAGAATTGTCTGTAGTGTCTAGTCAGACCCTCATGTATTTTGGATTGTATGTATAGTAATGTATCTCCTGCGGATCTAATCATCTCAATAGGATGTCTGGAGTGGTCCTGATGGATAAGCCATGCCAGGAGGCATCTGGATCTGTCTGCCGCGGCTTGTGTGTGGGCTGTGTGGGAGGCGTAACTTAAGCAGCGTAACTGTTCCAATAGTGAAATGTGTTCCTGCTGAACAGTTGTTAGCTGCAGTTTATAAGTAGGTCACTTTGGGCCAGATCTTCACAGCTCAATAGGGTGTATTCCAGTTTTGAAAGATCTTTGTTAATCAACTGGTGCATAGACCATTCAGTGCCCAAGCAGTGCTCTCTTATAAAGACTTTGAATCAATCAATCAATCAATCATTAAATTTATAAAGCGCGCTATGTACCCGTTAGGGTTTCAAGGCGCTGAGGGGGGGGGGGGCAGCTGCTATCGGTCGAGGAGCCATGTCTTGAGGAGTCTCCCGAAGGTGAGGTAGTCCTGGGTCTGGCGCAGGGAGGTCGGGAGTGAGTTCCAGGTCTTGGCGGCGAGGTAGGAGAAGGATCTGCCGCCGGCAGTCTTGCGTTGAATTCGGGGAACGATGGCAAGGGAGAGGTTGGCAGAGCGGAGTTGGCGGGAGGGTACGTAGAAGTTGAGTCTGTTGTTCAGGTAGGCGGGTCCGGCGTCATGTAGAGCTTTGTGCGCGTGGGTGAGAAGTTTAAAGGTGATCCTCATGTCCACGGGGAGCCAGTGGAGGTCCTTCAGGTGGTGGGGGATGTGGCATCGGCGGGGTATGTCGAGGATCAGGCGGGCGGATGCGTTCTGGATGCGTTGGAGTCGTTGGATGTCTTTTGCTGGGATGCCTGTGTAGAGTGCGTTGCCGTAGTCAAGTCTGCTACTGACGAGGGCCTGGGCCACCGTTTTTCTGGTTTCCGTCGGGATCCACTTGTAGATTCTGCAGAGCATGCGGAGGGTGTTGAAGCAGGAGGAGGAGACTGCGTTGACCTGTTTGGACATGGTGAGAGCGGAGTCGAGGATGAAGCCGAGGTTGCGTGCGCGGTTGGCTGGAGTAGGTGGGGGTCCCAGCGCGGTGGGCCACCAGGAGTCGTCCCAGGCCGAGGGGGAGCGTCCGAGGATGAGAACTTCTGTCTTATCGGAGTTTAATTTCAGGCGGCTGTTTCTCATCCATTCGGCGATGGATTTCAGTCCCTCGTGGAGGTTGGCTTTGGCGGTGTGTGGATCTTTAGTAAGGGAGAGGATGAGCTGGGTGTCGTCGGCGTAGGAGAGGATGCTGAGGTTGTGCTGACGGGCCAGTTGTGCGAGGGGTGCCTTGTAGACGTTGAACAGCGTTGGGCTTAGCGAGGAGCCTTGGGGGATGCCGCAGATGAGGTTGGTGGCTTCGGAGCGGAAGGGTGAGAGTCGGACTCTCTGGGTTCTGCCGGAGAGGAATGAGGAGATCCAGTTGAGGGCTTTGTCTTGTATTCCTGCTTCGTGGAGAAGAGTTAGTAGGGTGCGGTGGCAGACCGTATCGAAGGCGGCGGATAGCTCTAGGAGGATGAGGGCTGAAGTTTCGCCGTTGTCCATTTGCTGTCTGATGTCGTCTGTGGCGGCGAGGAGTGCAGTCTCTGTGCTGTGATTGCGTCTGAATCCGAATTGGGAGGGGTCTAGGACGGAGTTGTCTTCGAGGTAGTGGGTGAGCTGGGCGTTGACGATCTTCTCGATGTCCTTCGCTGGGAAGGGGAGGAGGGAGATCGGGCGGAAGTTTTTGAGGTCATTGAGGTCAGCCTTGGGTTTCTTGAGGAGGGTTTGGATATCGGCGTGCTTCCAGCTGTCCGGAAAGGTTGGGGTGTCGAAGGATAGGTTGATGATCTTGCGAAGTTGGGGGGCAATGGTGGAGTTGGCTTTGTTTTAGACGTGGTGTGGGCAGGGGTCTGAGGGGGATCCTGAGTGGATGGAGTTCATGGTCTTTCGGGTTTTGACGTCATCTACGTGGGTCCAGGTGGTGAGGCGGTCGGCGTAGGAGGAGTTGTCGGGGGTGGGGTCAGGCGGAGGTGTGGTGTTGAGGCTGTCGTGGATGGCGGCGATTTTCTGGTAGAAAAAGGTGGAGAGTGCTTCGCAGAGTTTCTGGGATGGTGGGACGTCGTTGACGTTGGCGCTGGGGTTGGAGAGCTCTTTCACGATGCAGAAGAGCTCCTTGCTGTTGTGTGCGTTGTTGTTTAGGCGTTCTGTGAAGTGGGAGCGTTTGGCGAGTCGGATAAGTTGGTGGTGCTTGCGGGTGGCTTCCTTGTGGGTTGCTAGGCTGTCGGGTGTGCGCTCGAGAAGCCATTTTTTCTTGAGTTTCTGGCAGGTGCGTTTGGAGGTGATCAGTTCGTCTGTGAACCAGGCTGCTTTTTTCTTTTCTTGGTTGACGGTGGGCCTCTTGAGTGGTGCGAGGGTGTTGGCGCAGTTGAGGATCCACTGTTGGAGGTTGATGGCGGCGGAGTCCGGGTCGGTGGGGTCGGTCGGCAGGTTCTTGGCGAGGGTGCTGGTTAGTTGGTCTTCGGTGACTTTGCCCCAGCGGCGGTGCGGCGGTAATGGGGTGCGGTGGTGTTCGGTGTTTTTCTTGAATGTGAAGTGGACGCAGTGGTGGTCGGTCCAGTGGAGTTCGGTGCTGTGGCTGAAGGAGATGTGGTTGCTTGCAGTGAAGAGTGGGTCTAGGGTGTGACCGGCGATGTGGGTGTGTGTGTTGACCAGTTGTCTGAGTCCGAGGTTGGAGAGGTTGGTGGTCAGTGATGCGGTGTTGGCGTCGTTGTTGTTCTCCAGGTGGAAATTGAGGTCTCCAAGGAGGATGTAGTCTGTTGAGGCGAGGGCGTGGGTGCTTGCGAGGTCGGAAATGGTATCATTGAAGGGGGCTCTTGGTCCTGGAGGTCGGTATATGAGAGTTCCTCTGAGGGTAGTGTTGGGGTCCGTGTGGATCTGGAAGTGAAGGTGTTCAGCTATCTTGAGGGTGTCGTCCGTGTGGGTGTGGATCTTGAGGGTGGATTTGTGGACGATGGCTATTCCTCCACCGATTCCGTTGGTGCGATCTCTTCTGGTGATCTTGTATCCGTCAGGGATGGCGATGGCGATGTCTGGGGCCGAGGAGTCGTTCCACCAGGTTTCGGTCAGGTAGGCTACATCTGGGGCGGTGGTGTCGAGCAGGTCCCAGAGCTCGATGGCGTGCTTTCGTGCGGAGCGTGTGTTGAGGAGGATGCAGTGGAGGTGGTTGGTGTTGGTTGTTGCAGGCTTCGTTGTTCTGTTGCAGGTGAAGTTGCAGGTGCGGCAGGAGAAGGGTCCTTTGGTGTGCTTCGGAGTGGCCTGGAAGCAGGCTGCGGAGGAGCCAGGATTAAGGGCGAGGAGTTCGCTGGCCGAGTAGCGAAGGCTGGTGGTGCGGGGTGCGTGCGGACCAAGGTGGGTGGCGCTGGGCGCGGTCCATGTGCGGACGGGCGCAGACAGGCTTGCCCCTGGCGTGCCTCCGGCGCGCCAGCAGCACGGACGCGCAGCGACAGCCATTAAGAAGGAAGGGGGGAGGGAGCAGCAGCTGGGAGGCGGGAGGCAGGAGGCGGGAGGGAGCGGCGAATGGGGGCGTGAGGGGGGCGGGGCCACGGGGAGGCAGCGGCAGGGAGAAAACGGCAAGGGGGAGCGCACAAGGGGCGAAAACCAGGAGAAACAAGGCACAATAACAAAAGTAAGGCACAAGTCAAAAACAGTCACAAAATACTATAAATGGCACAAAATACAATCGGAATACAGCAATCAGAGGGGGCACAAATGGGGGCAAGAGCGCAAGGAGGCAAGGCGCTGAAAAGTGGAAAAACACTTACAGATACGGCGAAAAGCGGCAGAGAGCACACGGGTCTAGCGAAGCTTACCAGAGCCCACTAGACACCAGGGATGAGGCGCAGGAGGATGCCTGCGGGTGGAGGAGGGCCTCGAACACGCTAGCAGCAGCGTGGGCGGGGGTCAGGGGCACGAGACAGCAAGGTGGTGCTGCGGACGTGGGGGGCGAGCTCTAGACCAAAAACAGGTCAGAGGTGCATCCCATTCTATTAATTTAGTGGAAGCTGTGTCATGATTGTGTTCAAAGTATTCAGCGATAGCTGCACCCAGCGAAGCACAGAAAGGTGGGGTGGGAGATTCTTCCAAGAGTAAAGGCTGCAGTTACCAACTATGAGTAGTAGGTGGGGCAGAGACCGAGGCAAATGTTATGGTTTGAGGGTTGTGGTCCGAATGGGTTTGACCCAAATATTCAATCAGGGAGATTGTGGGGAGTAGGGAGGTAGACCCCAGGAGACGGTCCATACGAATGTGGAGTTGGTGTGTTGCAGAGTAGAAGGAGTATACCTTAATGACTGGGTTACAGGAGCCCCATATGTCAGCTATATGCCAGTGGCGAAGCCAGTCTCGCAGTATTTGGGCATTGGAAGTTGCGGGCATACGGGGCAGCGAGGGAAAGAAGCGGTCTAATGTGATATCAAGAACACAATTAAAATCTCCCCCATAAGCTATGGCAACCCCTGCCAACGAGACAACACAATATGTTGCTTATTCAGTCTTGGGGTGTAGATCAAACCAAAAAGGATATGACGGCCATCAAGGCATCCCTGCACGAGCACATAATGGGCCTCTGTGTTTATGGCAGTGTCCTCAGCCACAAAGGGTGTACCTGGTTTGATCCACAGCAGGACACCCTAGGCATAGGAGGAACAATTTGTGGTGAATGCTGGACCTTGCCACCTGCGGTGAAATTTAGAAGCTTCAACTTGTGTCAGGTGTGTCTCTTGCAATAAGGCAATATTGGTTGCATGGTGTTTAAGATATGAGTAACCAAATGTTTCTGGCGCACAAGACCCATGATCATGGTTCCTGTCTTAGTAAAGACAGGAGCCATGGCCACCACCCCAATGGCCATGCCCAGGGGACAAATGTCCCCTGGGCATGTGCATTGGGGTCAGTGCCGTGCAGGGGGCCCCAAGTCGGGGGCCTGAGCAGCATTGGACCAAAAAAAATATACTCACTCGGACTTACCTTCGGATGGGTCCCCCATCCGTAGGAGTCCTCCTGGTGTGGGTAGGGGTGGGTGGGGGTGCCCCTGGGGACAGGGAAGGGCACCTGTGGGCAATTACCATGGTCTCTGACCATGGAAATCTGCCTACAGGTCCCCTTACGCCTGCCCAGACCCAGGTGTTAATTAATGGCGCTAACCAAGCTTAGCGTCATTATTTAAGGCCCTCCTCCCATGCGTGATTTTTGCATTGGAGGATAAATAAGGCGCTAGGGCCTTTGAGGCCTTTTTTGCCCGGGAACGCCTACCTTGCTTCTCATTGATGCAAGGTAGGTTTGCACAGGCAAAAAATGCTGTTAACTCCCAAATTTTGGCCCTAGACATGTCTAGAGCCAAAATATAAATATGGAGTTAGGTTTGCGCCGGATTTGCGTAAAACAAAATTACGCAAATCTGGCGCAAACAGAGTATAAATATGGGCCCAAGTGTTTTATGGCCACCTCCAAGTTAATAGGTTAGAGTGCTAACTCCAACCTCAATGGGACTAGGGGTGTGCCCTTACCTATGTTAAATAAGCCCCCTATGAAATTGTTCTCAGCCACTAAGAGGGACGTAATATCCACAAGCCCTCAGATTTCAGCCCCATAAGTGGCTGACGGTACAGCCGCAGCTTAATAAACCTGGAGGACCGGAACACCGTCCCGACCCGCTACCTTCTGCTTCCTGCTGATCTGGTAGGTTCTCTGTTTAAGAAGGTTTTTTCTCTTTTCTATTTGGTAGGTCCAGGTCATTGTTTCAGACAGCCGGAATATGGAGACTTCAATTACCATTCTCCCCCTGAACGATTTATGGGTATTAATACCCATAAATTATATTTTCAAAGGGCTGATTTCCAGGCCCATCATCTTACAAAGGGCCACAAAAGAATCCAGCTCTACCTGGAGACCCAAAGGGGTTCTAGAAATGAGCACAGTGTCATATGCAAACTTTAATATTGGGAGTGCGGTTCCAGCTAGCCTAGGGGCACCGTGCGCACACTGGGAGAGCCATTTAACTGCCCCAATAATAGAAAGACTAAATAATGTTGGAGCCAATACACAGCCTTGCTGCACCTCCAATGAATCAGAATCTTACCAAATAGATCCCCACCCAAATTCCACCTCACTTTTGCAAGTGTTTGTGTGGAGAGCTCTTAAAAACCATAATAGTTCACCAGGGACCCCGTAAGCTTCAAGTACCTTCCACAACCTATCCCTTGGGACTAAGTCAAAAGCTGACCTCAGATCTATAAAGGCAACGTACAAATGATCTTTCCTCATGGCAATATACTTCCAACATAGCAGTTTAAACCGGTAGACCTGGTCAAGGATAGTAGTATTGCACCTAAATCCTGCCTGGGCGTCTTCAAGAATATGGTTGTCTGTGACCCAAGTTTGTAGCTTTGCCAGTACCTGCCTACAAAAATGTTTTTGGGCATTATCCAGAAAGCTAATTAGTCTATAGCTGGAAGGGAGGTCCCTTTGCCCTTTTTTAGGGACGAGCCTGTGTTGCATGCGCTCGCGCATGCGTATCGCAGCGAGACGCTTTTGTATTTAGAAAAGGGCTCGGAGCCCTGTCAACTTCAGGTCATTGTTTTTTATTGGTTCGGGGCTTGCCTAATAAAATCTGCTTGCTTTCATTAGTCGAAGGCAAGCATACGTCATGCCTTTTCCTGTGGCTAGCCCTCCTCGAGCGAAGCGACCAAGTACAGAAAACATGCGAGGCTCGCTGTTTTCCATCGGGCTTGTGGACTTCTTTTTCTCTAATTTACAAGTGCGATCTCGCTTGGCAGAAGTCGAGCGCTTTACATAGTTAATTTGACTTTTTCGGGTTGTGTACACATTGCACTTTTGCCCGAAAGGTGAAAAGTCGGGTTAGGAGTTTACAACGCGATCAGCTCTAACATGAGCAAACGCGAGACCCGTTGCATTGTAAATGCTTGTTATAGATTCGTACAATAACCGCTCCAAGCCAAGAGGGGGGAATCTCTTCATTGAGCATTGAAATAGGGAGACAACACCTCAGGATGAGATAGAAAAAGGTCTCCCGGAATACCATCGAGCCAGGGGCCTTTTCCTTCTTCATTTGCATTAATGCTACCCTTGTTTCTTTCAAGGAGAAGTAGAAGGGCTCTAACTCAATGTTATCTACCTTCTGAAACAGTTAGCTCGAGCCGCTGAAGCATCAAGGCAAACACCCTCATTGTGTTCCTTAAATACGTTCCCAGCGTGTTCCCACCCCTTTTCACTGTACAAGGCCCTGAAGTGTTCTAACCATCGCTCAGGCTGCACTACAGTGTCAAGATGATTATCAATTATTTTTTAGCTGGATGCTACCCATTTCCAAAAACCCTCTTTTTTGCTTTAAATAAAATAGACTTATAATGTTTCCTTGTGGAAATTATTTGTGTTCTAATGCCCGCCTTCAGGGCTTCCAAGAGCTTGATCTTAGCATTCCGTCAATCCTTGGTACACCACCCTGAGGCATTTGTAAAGGAGTATCCTCTTTCCCTGTCTTTACAGAACAAGGGCCTTAGTTCCATTAACTGGCAGTAGACAGGGACCATTTCTGGCTAACACCCTCTCACATTAGATAACTCAGTAAGTTGTCCGCAAATAGCTCGTAAATTTGGGTTTGGAAGGCTTTATTATCCATGACTTCTGCCCATTTGACACTCCTCCTACTGTTGACTGCCTCTACTAGGATCATATTGTAAATTGGAGATAGGTTATAGCTTATAAACAAAACTGCTGCAAATGCGGCACTTAGGGCATTGTGGTCACTATCTGCTCTGGAGACGGCAGCCATGTCAACTAGAGAGGCCCATGGATCCTGATCCAACAAGAGGTAATCGATATGAGATTTTACAAGACCTCGTTTGAAGGTTGGCTTAGTAGGGATATCAGAACTAGTGCTGCCATTTGCAATTCTTAAGCCATTCTCAAAGATCAGATCTTCCAATTGAATTGCAACCACACTTGAAGTTCCTATGAAATGATGGAGACCCCATGGTTGTCCATTAAGCTGATTCGGTACAATGAACAGTTTAACCTCCTCAACCCTCTTCTGAGTCTTGTGTTGCTATCACCAGCAATGACATTTAAAGTACCACTTTTTAGACTCTGCAAAATTTCAGCAAGGTGGGCCACTGTAGGGGAGGGAACCTTATGGGGGACAGACCTAATGTAGACATTAATAATGGCAATGTGTTTTTACTTTCACTTCTACCCCCAGCAAATCCTTATTCCCAGTTACACCTTTTCACTGTTGGAAAAAGATCTAATTTCAACCAGATAAGCAGACCTCCAGAGGCTGTACCCAAGGTAGAAGGAACCCCATAAAAGTGACATACCCACATCTAAATACCGGAACCACTACCCACGTCTCCTGCAGAAATATTATTTGATGGGTATCAATAAACTCTCCCCACACAGAGTCCATTTTGTCTTCAATAGACGTGGCAGCATCCAGCTGATTAAGGATGCCTGGAATAAGAGGCCATTGATCTGTTATCGTTGAGGACTGAGATGATGCACCAGAAGTGCCCAGGCAATAGCAACCCATTATAGCATATAGTGCATGGTAATAGTTGGAAAGTGACACCAATACTTCTGTAAAGGGCCTGCTTTCCAGCACTTGCAGTTTCAATCAGTGCAGCAGCACGAGCAGCCCCCAAAGGTGTAATATTGCAAGTGAGCAATAATGAGTTGCACAGATTGACACAGTACTGGATAAGATGATAAAGGTATGTGTAAATAGCCAAGTTTAGTTCCCTGATGTATGAAACTGAGGATTTGGCAGTTGCGTATAAGGGGAGCATCAAGTTCCTGGCACCGCTGTATAGTGAGCATTCATGTGGCCTTTGTAAATTGTGCTGTGAAACAGCCCTGCTAGCGGTTGTGGGGCTCAGGTAAACCGCCACAGTCGCCGAGTTCTTGGGTAGAAAGGGTGAGCCTTTTTTGCTATCAGCGTAATTAGCCCCAGCCTTGCATATGCAGTGGGCCCATTTGGTTATGGCCATCTTGAATTGCTCAATTGAGGCCAGTAAGGGTCCCGCGGCAGGGACCGCCACCGACAGTCTCACTGCAGCCTCCTGCGTCCAACCCATAGGCCCTGCCGTAGGCCTGGCACAACCTTGCATCGCTACCAGGCCCTCATCCAATAAAGTCTGGGGCCTGCTATTGTGGGTGGGGGGAGGAGATGGGAAGCAACAGGTTAGGGCACCCCTGGCTGTTCTAGGCACTGGGTCGCCACTCCCTGGGTACCGCAGCTCTTACCGGTACTGGAGAACCTGGGTCCAGTAGCAGTACTCAGGTTTCTCCAATTCCGGAGTATTTTTGGAAAGCCTCTCTGGCGGTCGGGGGCACAGCTCACAGTCAATGGATCGTACATCAAATCAAATCATTAACATTTATAAAGCGCGCTACTCAGCCGTGTGGGTCTCAAGGCGCTAGGGGGGAGGGGATGTTACTGCTGCTCGAAAAGCCAGGTCTTGAGGAGTCTCCGGAATGCGGAGTGGTCCTGGGTGGTCCTGAGGCTGGTGGGGAGGGTGTTCCAGGTCTTGGCTGCCAGGTAGGAGAAGGACCTCCCGCCCGCCGTGGAGCGGCGGATGCGAGGGACGGCAGCGAGCGCGAGGCCAGAGGAACGGAGGAGACGGGTGGGGGCGTAGAAGCTGAGGCGACGGTTGAGGTATTCCGGTCCCTTGTTGTGGAGGGCTTTGTGTGCGTGGGTGAGAAGTCGGAAGGTGATCCTTTTGCTGACTGGGAGCCAATGCAGGTGTCTCAGGTGTGCGGAGATGTGGCTGTTGCGGGGTACGTCGAGGATGGGCAGGCCGAGGCGTTTTGAATACGTTGCAGGCGTTTTTGGAGTTTAGCGGTGGTCCCAGCACAGAGGGTGTTGCCGTAGTCCAGGCGGCTCGTGACGAGGGCGTGGGTCACGGTTTTTCTGGTGTTGGCGGGGATCCAGCGGAAGATCTTGCGGAGCATGCGGAGGGTGAGGAAGCAGGCGGAGGACACGGCGTTGACTTGTTTGGTCATGGTGAGAAGAGGGTCCAAGATGAAGCCGAGGTTGCGGGCGTGGTCTGAGGGGGTCGGTGCGGTGCTGAGGGCCGTGGGCCACCAGGAATCGTCCCATGCGGTCGGGGTGTTGCATCAGATTCAGATGTTGGCTTCATCTATTGTGGCCCCAGCACTCCCAACCACATGCTTCAGTTTAGCAGTGGCAGTCGCTCTCAGTCACATTCATCCCGGTTTCCCTGCTCAGTGTACAAGAGCGAGGATGGATTCTATTGAAACCAATGACGTAAATAGGGTGTAGATCACTTCATATAGGAAAAATAGCAGACTTACATCAGGGGAAATGCCCGATTATTGGGAATGTTTGGCGTAGAGTCTTCAAGATGCATCTGCCATATTGGCCGCTCAGGCACTGGCCCACAAACACTAGACCCTGATAACCTCACCAAATTCTGGCCCATCACTGACCGATAATTAATCGCAAGATCATTGAAAAAGCAGTCTATTTTCAACTCCAAGACCACACGTTATGATAAGCATTTCCTGCACAACTACAATTCTGGCTTCAGCGCCTGCTGCAGCTTGGAATGCCAATATCTTACATATTCTAGATGATGCCCTCCCTGAGATGAAGATGTACCCTGCCTTCTGATTTTGCTAGACTGCTCAGTTGCCTTTGACTCAGTTGAGCATTACCCTCAAACACACCCTGGAGTCTTGAATGTGATTTACTGCAATGCCCTTTACTGGTTCTCCTCCTTCCTTTACAACAGACCAATTTGTTCACATGGGTACCTCATGGTCCCAATGGTTTTATATCACATGCAGAATCCCCAAGGTTTCGTACTATCCCATGCCATCTACAACCTCTACTTGAAGCCACTTGGTGCTTTACTGACTGATCACAGCATTAAGGTTCACATGTGCAGAAAAAAAAACCTTTACTTGAAAGTCTCCTCTAGTCCACACACTCAACACCTTAAACAGTGCCTGCACATCATCCAGATCTGGATGTCCAATGTCTAACAGAAGCTCGTCCCAGACTTGGCAAAATTCCTGTTATCACCAAGAATAACAAGCAAGAAGCAATGCAAACCTGGATCAAAGACATGAGCCTTGACTGCTTTGAACCCCAGCCTTTCATTGAAAACCAAGTTACTTGGATTCGCCCCATGGAAGAAATTCCCAACAAAAAGGCAAAGACAGTCTAGTGCCAGATTTGTCTTCTAAAGAAATCAAAACATTTTCTTCCAGGGAATGAATTCAGAACTGCTGTTCGAGCACTAATACTCTCACATCTAGATGTTGGTAATTACATGCTCCATGGCCTTCCATACTTCAAACGTACACATTAAGAGTATCCTAGACATGATATTTTACTTCAGATATTTCCTTGCATCCGTTGCAGAGGTTTCATTTATATTTCAGCTCTAGGAAGTTCCAAAGTTTCAAACACAGAGAGTTGGAAATACAGTGATTGTCTCAGAGGATGTCATATGTTGTATTACGAATAGTGACTTGGAGCTTCAAGGGTGAAATATTAAAAGATGAGTTATTTCTAGTTCTAGACATCAACATTGCTGCAGCGCAGCTTAGCTCAGCAATACTAAGGACAGAGTGAAGATATCTGGGGTTTCTGTTCATCTTTTTCCCACCTTCCATTTTCTGGGGACCTGCTGACCGTCATAGTATCATTTTGCATGACTTTCAGTGGGTTTAAGGAAGTAAGGAGATTGGCATCACTTCCACTTGGTCTGGCCTGTTAAGTTAGTGCAAACTTAAAACTTGTCTGGAGTAGATTTCAGTCTGTGTGGACTGTGTGGAACTAGTAGGGTAGATGTGGGTGTTACTTTTGTGATTTGCAATTGACTTATCATTTTTGTTGATTTGCTTTTGTACTTTCATGTCCTACATGGTGCACTTCCTTGATATTCCCTTTCCTTATTTCACTTTTGTAGTAGATAAGGCCCACTTTCCAAACACTCCCCCTTGCCTCCCCCACATTTAAACTTGTAATGTGAACTTGTGAGTGTGAAATTCTATACATAAGTAGGGTATGTGAAGTAGTAAGAAAAGAGTACTACTTCATACCCTCATACCCAATGCTTAATTTGAGCTGGTGCTTTCAGGTGGGGCTCACTGGCACTCATTTTGGGGAACTGACACTTATGTTTCATCAACAAACTCAGAGCTACAGCGAGAAAAACACAAAAGAGGGAAAGAAAGAGGAGAAAAAAAGGAACAACTGTGACAAAGGGTGAAAGCAGGGATGAAAACTGGCCTGGAAGAGTGAGCTGAAGAGGTATGGGGTGCTTGGTGGTATATTAAAGTGGCATGGGGTGGAATTAAGACTAAGCGACCTAGGTACTCAGCACCTACAACTTCGAATGCACAGGCCATGGGCGTCTGAGCAAAACATTGGTCCCTGGTACTTTTTTTTTAAACAAATTAAACACGACCCATGAATGCCTTGGTGAATTGGAGAAAACATCTAAAAAAACGATGTGCTCCTCATAGAAAACATGCACCTGAAGTAATCTTAGCTGCAAGTGGCCCCGTACTGTGTGATACTTTCAGCCAGGCCTGTCCTTTTCAGCCAAGTGCATTTTCGATTCTGGGAATTGTTGGTTCACCCTTAACTTAGTATGAGTTATGATAAATGCCTGCAGCACCATGAAGATGAGTCACAGAAACCCAGATAAACCAATGGGGGGAACCCTCTATACAATATGAAAGTCCAACACGAACATCACACTTGGCCTCAATGCATAATCTCATGCAGGTGAGGAATAAAAAGGTGAACCACTTACATTGACAAATACACTGGAAATTCTGTTAAACCTTTCCATCCTTTTCCAGTCACAAATTGCTGCTAGCAAAACATCCAGAGAAATGCTCTCTGTTCCAACATGTTTGCTATTAAACTCCTCTTCAAACATTATGTGCTCCAAGCCAACAGAGCAATCCATGTTAGACAATATAGCAGTCCATCAGCAGTAGACAAACAAGTATTTAAGAGGTACTAATGTAAATGTATATTTGCTTTGAAGTTACATGTTCAAGCCCTTATTCACACGTAGAGATGGGGAAGCTTAATTGTGTCAATCTGGAGGAAAGGGATTTGGTCAAAGATAATTTTGAGCGAAGAAAGGGATATTAGTGTCCCATACATGTGAGGAACCAGGGTACATAGGTACGTTACATTTAGTCCAAAGCAGGGTGCATATATCTAACAGCAGTTCTAAAGGGACAGTTTTATGTCTACAGAATTATAGTTGCCTTAAAATCAATTTATATAGTCATGTTTTCAGGACGCAGGGCAAGTGGGAAACACATTATTCCTCACAGGCCTACTCAAATGGCATACACAATGAACACTGAGCTTTGGCAGATATGTGTGTTTATAGATAGGGGTATGGGGTTGGAGAACAAAGAGAGGATTGATTAAAATAAAAGGAAAAAGTAGTACCTAGAGGTACCATAGTTACATAGCTTATCCTTTCCACTTACGTAGGTGTCTGCATTCTTCAGCCCTAAAAGCACAGATTTGGCGGTGGCAGAGGTACAATATACAGACTACACAAATACAAAAAAAATGTGAAGAGAAAATAGATATGTGATAAAACCTGGATCATTAGTAACTACAAGAAATAATACTCCATAGTGGGCGTTATAATTCCCTCAACCCCAACGATGTGAAAGAAATGGGAACACACCTGCTCAGCATTTCAAGGCAATGACCTCTTTGTTGGGACAAGAATGCTATCTGCATGGTAAACTGGTCTGTAACATGCCCTGAGTAACTCGACTGCTTGTAAAAGTAGGATCCTGACATTATGTAAGCCCAGCTGACACAATAATTTAGCATGTGCTCTGAAACCCAGCCCTCTGATTGGTAATTTCAGGGTCCAGAACCTGTTCTATGATAGAACCGAAGATGCCACCTATTATATTATAACATAGGGTTGCTGTCCACGACCTGGGTTATTGACAAGAAGCAGTGGTGGTCGCAAACCATTTTTTGTGATTGCTAATACTGATCAGCTTTTTTCTCGTTCAGGTGGAGTAAGTTGCCTACTGGCCTCACTTCTGTAAACTTCCACTTGGGTGTAACAACCAAACACTTGCACTAACATCCTGTGTGTATATCAGGTGTGTCGGGAAAGGCATGGATGTCAGTATGGCCCTATAAGGTAATGAGTGAATGGGAGCAGGGACTAGCAAGAACCAATTTGGATTGTTCTTGGTATGACATGGGCAAGATGGAGGATGGGATACAGCTTCCCCAGACAGTGTATTGGTTCCATTCCTAGAGCTAAGGGAGTAGCCCCAGATAATGAAGTGTGAATGGAGAGATTATGGGATACCCTTAGAACTTCTATGAGGACCTTTTATCGGGGTATTGCTGATTAAACCTTACTGAGCACTGCCATTAGGTAGACTACAGGGTAATGGTGGTGACTCAGCAGTTGCTGTTGTTAAGGCTACTGAAGTTTCTAGACAGGGCCTGCCCTTTTGTGTTTCCCTGAGTGCTACTTCCAAGAGGCTGATGATAGGCAGGTGCAGAGTCTCCACACTTCAGGTACCCATGTTTTGGGAAACCCCTGGTTGCAGCCAGCATCATCACAACCTGTTGTGAGAGCACAAAGGATATGTTTGCACTGTACCCAGAAAATGAAATTTGAAAAGAACACAACCCAAAACATTTCCTGGTCTTTAGACAGTGGATAAACATTTCCTTTCTGGAACCTCAACATAAAGGTGGGACCGAAACCACCCACTTTGTTCTAGTTTCAGGTTTGTCTTAGCCATGGAAGGGAGAGTACCACAAAGTACTCAAAAAGTTGCTGTGATTCACTGCCAATGTTAGGCTGACAGTCATTCTTACAGAGACAAGTTGATATCAACTAATATCTAAGCGCTTGCTGGAGAGTTGAGGGTTTGCCCAATTCCTGAAAGTGTGCCTGCCTACTCAAAGAGGCAAGGGGAGTGGCTGTGCCTGCAGAAGGAGAGACTGCTGTGGAGGAGAAACCCGACTGTGTTCCTGCTGGGGGTAGAATGCAGAAGATTAGACTTGTGATCAAGAGTATGATAGGTGCTGACCTGATCGGTGAGGGTCACTCGGCCTCCCTGAATTGTTCATATGGACCCTGAGTGACAATGTACAATTTGGCATACTGCAGGGACCTGTTCTGTTATTTCCCTGACTGCTGTGACAAAGACATTGGCATCACAGTAGCATCCCTTTATATCATAACTACTGAAATGGGCTGACAGCTGCTAAGACCTGCTGTGCTGCTGCTTCAATTAAGAGTTCCGAGAGGTGGGGCTGCAGTTGTGACCTGGTACCCTCTGAAAGAGACGCTGCTCATGTGACCATGAAGAGTGCACCAAAACAACTTCAGCACCCAGCCACATTCTCACAGACAGGTATAGATGAAGCCACGTTGAGAGACTCCATCATGCAGGAAATGGATAGAGCTGCATATTGAATAAAGTAAGGCTTACCAGTATGAACACTTTTGCAAATTTGCAAGGTAAGAGCTGAACTGAGTTATGTGCCCTCACATTTAGCAATGGATCACATGTGCAGAATTTCGCCCAAGAATTTTCCTTTCATGCTAGGTCACAGTTGTAGTGTGGGGACTGCATCTACTGCACTAAGAAGGCTGTAACGGGTGGAAACTGTACCTCTTGCACTGGGACACTGTGGTTGGTATGGGAACAATAGGAATGGGCTAGAGCCCAGTAGTATATTTTTTAATTCTGTAGCGAAACTCCAATTACTGTGTGTGGTATTTCATTTTGGCTGCGCTAATAAATGCTTCTCTTGTACTAAGTCAAGAACTGGGCTGGACATTGTGGTATTTTGTGTGTGTTGTTAGACTGTTGAGGTCTGAGTCTCTGCTCCATGCACTACCTCTTTGAGAAGCATGTGAGCTCTCGCCAGTGCTACCCTGAGAGTCAAGCCTGGAAAAAGTGTATTTGGATCCGTATTCAGAGCCATAGTAGAGTCATAGTAGAATGCCCCTCCAGGCTCCAGGACACCAGAGGCAAATGGTCCCAAACACCACAGTTGTGACCTAGTTGCTCTTGTCTGCCCTGTGCCCTCTGAACTGGGCCTGACTCTGTGGTTAAAAAAAAACCTTCCTAGGAAAGGCCCTTGTTGTTGTATGCAGATTGATAACCTCATTTCAGGGTACTAGGGTCAGTGACGTATATTAATCAAAAGATAAGTCAGTGTATTATACTTCACATTGTCTAAAGGCCAGGAGGATACCTTCACATTTTTTAGATAATATTTTTCTTCACAACATGTGGCATGAGTATTGAAAAAATAAAAGCGAAAATGTAATCTCTTCAACAATGTTGCTTTTTCAGCTTGAGATAACTAAATTGTTGAATGTCCACAGAAAAAAGCAAGGACAACTGCTCACACGGCCTTGTGCTTGTGTTCTCCATATGGCGAAGACAGTGAGAGGAATGCGCTGCGCCGCGGCAGAACACGGTTAAAGCAGCACATAGCAGAAATGCAAGGATGCCTGTGGTGCCTGTGAATTCTAGAACGAAAATAGAAGCGAGAGATGACAGCGGTCATAACAACATACTTGGTACCTCCCTTGTGAAATGCAGTGTTGGGAGTGATGGAGGGGAGAAGATAAAGTAGGATGTTCTAGGGACAAAAGTCCATGCACTTCTAGGAAAACTTAGTAACAACTTCCCTTTGCAAAGTGACTGGGCTGCTTGTCCTCTTTTCTCCAGTACACTTCATATTTGCCAGTCTAAAGAGCCAGTCTAGTATTGTTTTGCTTCACAACATCACTTTCTCTCTGGAGAATAGAAGGGGCCGCAAAAGTGTATACCCACCCTTATTGGAAGATGCCTCTCACCCGGCAATATGTACTGTCTGAATCATTGTTGAGGGACACACAGTCTTTATCTGCACCTCTAGAAGATGGTCTACCCGACCTCCTTGGGGAAAAATTCTGGGCCACATAACTGGAGTCCCATACCTGCCCCTAAAGGTGTGTGAAGTGGACGTGATAGTGAATGAATGTTTTATAACCAATGTACTAAAAGTGTCTTCTACAATGACAATGATTGCAACATAAGATGCTGGTTCCCATTCAGGTTCAGGCGGTGGAACGCCTCTTTTGCAAACATTATAGCTGGTGCAGGCATAATGTAGCGCAAAGGTTACAAAGTGGCTCAATGCATGCATTGTGCCACTTTGTAAATTTGGCGTGGCGATTTTGGCCTCTAGCCACATTAGCAAAAAAAAAATGACACTAATGTGGCACAAGGAGGCATTATGGGCTCTTAAATCAGCCCCTAAATTCTACATCCTGCTTGGCTAAGGAACCTGCTTTAACCTGGCTACGGCAGCTCGATGCAGGAGGTCCCAGGCTAATCTCTCTGGTGTTTATTCTTCGTAGAAGCGAGTTGGAATTGATGGCAATTTATAAAACCTTATAAGCAAATCCCGATATATATATTAAATATCTTTTTAAGAAAATAGAAAACAGCATGGACAATTTAATCTGGAAAATATAGTCACCTGAGTAGCCAGAAATAAACTGTATTGCGATATCCATTTAACATGACTTAGTTATCTCAGTTTATCTGAGTTTATATGTATTAATTCACCGAAGCGCTGACTGCTTTCTGCATTATGGAGCAGGAAATCACTCACTTCCCCATAGTGCCACTTTGCTGGAGCAGGGGGAAGGAGCTAGAGCGCTATAAAGCACGTTTGGAGGTCTAGAGCCTCGAGGAGATCGCTGACTGCTTGTGCATTATCGTGGGGTAAAGGACTCTAGTGGAGCAGGGATGGGGAGCTAGAGCTCTATGAAATGCGTTTGGAGATCCGTCAGAGCGTTATACATCCGAGGCATGCCCTGGTGAAGGCTGGGACAAAAGTGGGCCATTTGCGCCTGTTCGCAGCATAACCAGATCGGCCCATCCCTCTAACATCTCCAGAAAAGGATCGCACGATGGGCAAATGTAAGTCAACAGCCTCGTCTGCTTCTTCCTCCAAGGGCACTCTTACTAATAACGCTTCAATTATGACTTTTCTAACATCAGCTGTGGGGGCCTTAATGGATGAAATTATTACAGTGGAGGAAGAATTTTGTCTTCTTTCTCCTGATTTAGCCTCTCTTGCCCTTGGCGTGACCCACAAACTGATATTCACTGATTAAGATAAGAAAGGTGAGACACAGGACCCCCCTTCCCAAAAGGGACTGTTCAATAGAGGGACCTTTATGGTTGTTAAAGCCGACATCCATCACGTGGATCAAAAACCCTTACCTGTATCACCTTTTCCCCACTCCATGAGCCAGAAAGTAGACGAAAGGAAATGAAACTCCGAAAGGCAGAATGACTAATAGCCATATTACTGTATCAAATTGTGAATATTTCAAGATTGCTGATTCTTTGTTAGAGTCTTTTTTGGACAAACTTATAAATAGAATGTAATCTTTAATAAAGAATATTTTTAGTGAGTATTCCACCAGGCTTTCTAGGATTGAAAGTTCTTTAGCTGAGTTAACCACTGGACTCAAGCTCTTATCTGCCTAACGGCCTAGCACATACAGGCTTAGAGGGTAAACCTACTACTGGTGCAATCCATTCACAGACCCGGTGTCTGCACTGGACCACCACGGCAAGACAACGTAGCTCATCCCACTTCAACATTGACAGTTCTTTGAGTGAGGCTCTAATGGCCCCTGGCCGTGTCAGAACATGTGGGAAAGGTGTAGTGGTTTATTCAAGCAGAGCCTTGGGTCCTAGGCACTCTCAGCATATATTTAATACTCTGTCCCATTGCCTTTTAATCCCGGTTCTGACATTCTTTTGCATCTCCCTCCAAAGGTGATGCCTAATGTTTTGATTCAAGGAAATGTACCCCCATTTGTGGAAGGGTTGAAAGAGGACTTTGTCCAACTCAAAAACAAGATGATGCACTGGTTCGATACCAGGTTGGTGACAATTGAGCCAACACATCATCATGACCAGACGGGTTGGATGGATTGGGAAGGATCCTAAGAGTCTTATAGGGGATTGTGTTGTAATTAATATTGACCATGGAGTTTTGGCTAGTAGGCTGTTGAGTCTGATACCTAATACTCTGTCGACCATTGATATTCGAGTGTTACATTTGGACTTCATTTACAGACCCTCCCACATAAATTCATTTGCCTATAGTGAGCCATTGGATGCAGGCTACCTGATGCAACCCTCTACTCCAATTGTGACACCAGCATTATGCTTCTCCAAGAATGTAATCAAAGCAATGTTCAATATGAAAACCCGGAGTCAATATCATGCTTTGGGTTGGGAGAATAGTAATGATTGACAACCCATTAATCATGCTGTCTCAAAGGCTCCTATTCCTGAAAGCAGTGGTGCCCCTGTTAAGTCTCATACACTAGATCTACATAATGTACATATCTTGTGCTGAAAAATTGTGGGCTTCTCAAGTAAGGCTTCAGATGAAATATGGCGTAATTTTATTTTTAAGTTCGACCTCATTTGCCTTCAGGAAACCTGGGCTGATGCTGACATTTCCTCTTTAGATGTTTTTTACCTCATTTCACAGTCCTGCTATTCCTTCTCCTTCTGGCAGACCTGGGGGTGGTTTGGTGATTTTATTATCTCTTTCTTTTTGTGGCAGTTGGCATTCTATAGGCTCGCCCAAAGTCAAGGCCGTTATACTCTGTCTCTCTAAAGATCAACGTCTCCTGATAGTTAATTTTTGTAATGCCAGCATCTCGCCTGGTAACTTAGAACAGCTAAAGTTTTTATGGGGCTTCATGGATAGTTACAGAGACTATAATCCTTCTCCATATTCTATATATTGCCAGGATAGTTTAATACTCATCTATGTATTGGTGGTGAAGGGGAAAAAGATGAATTGATTTGCTGTTTGGCTGAACTACATTACACATGCAACACACACCATCCTATTCTATACTCCATGATTTTAATCCTATCTCACGTTTTGAGAAGTAATCCCTCTCCCCAATTACTCCATTCGTCTGACCTATATTGATCATATTTGTTCTTCGTTATAGATTTTACGTTTGTCTCGGCTTCACTATTTCATCTTATCAAGAGTGTACAAGTGTCTAAGGTTGGTTTTTGTGATCTTTCCCAGACCCTACCTGTGATCGGTCTTCCAACCAGTCAAGTTCCTTTTGGACTCAGCCACCTCACCTTGAGTCTCCCAACTCGCTCCTTATGCTCTCTCTTCTGTTGTCCTCTTTGGAGAAGCTCCTTTCACTTTCCTTTTCCTTTCACACACTCCTTGGCTTCTGCCAAGCTCTTTGACCTTTTTTGCGCCTCAACTTTTTTTCTGTGACTGTTTCTCTATCACCCCTTAGTGCCTTTCTGCATTTTTTACTTGTTTTTGTGCCTTTTGCACCCCATTGCAGGCCTCCTGGCTCCTCCGTCGCACTTCTCTTAGCCTCCCTCCTGCACCTTTTCCCACTTACGCCTGTTCCTTACCTGCTCTTCCTGCTGCGTCTCCTTCTTGACTCTTCTTCCTACTTCTGTGCAGCTCTGTCTACTCCCCTGGACCTACCTTATGGTGGCCCCGCGCATCCTTAGCACAGGCGAGCCAAAGACACACCATAGGCAAGCCCGTCTGTGCCCATCTGCGTCTGGGCCATACCAGTGCCACGAACCCTGGACTGATCACCCCAGGGATAACGTGCAGCACTCCTTTGATCGCGTAAACCAGGGAACCTCTCCTCCCGCTGCTGTTGTGCTGCACCACACCACCATGGTGGGAGCCTTCACCTGCACCCACTGCTGGTTCACCTGCAGCAACCTACCCACACATACCAGCCAAGCACCAACGACACCTAACACCACACGCTACAACAAACCCACACCCCAACACTCACTCGTGTGCATGCTGCTATACAGACAATCTCTCTGCAAACACTCAACTGAAATCTGGGACCTGCTGAGCAGCAATGCACTGGACCTCCTGTTCCTCACAGAAACCTGACTCAACTCTACAACAGCACCCAATATCCCCTCGGCAATCCCAGTGGGCTACACAATCGCAAGACAGCACTGCTCCCACAGGCCAGGAGAAGGACTTGCTGTCATCTACAAAGACTCCATCAAATGCTCAGCGTACTCAGAGAGGTTCACTGCATTCATGTAAGATCTGCACTTCAAGCTGAAAATCTCTGAAAACTTCACCCTAAATGGAACTCTCGTCTGCCGACCACCTGGACCATAAGCCACCTTCACCAGCCTAATCACTGACTTCATCACCCTCTCACTGTCAACTCCATAGCCTTCATACACCTTGTGATCTCAATTTCCACCAAACATACAAAACCGACCCCTGGTCCACAGCACTCCTCAAAAACCTGTCACAGAACCAACACACATCACATGACACACCGTGGACCCCATCTTCACCACCAGCTACAGAATCAAATACAAATTTGTAACTCATATGGACCGACCACTTCATATCCACATTCAAATAAACATACCGCAAGTCAACGCACCCACTAGCATCAGCCTAGCCAGCCACATCTAGGGAAAAATCTCAGAAGCAGGCTGGCTCAATGCTCTCAGGAGGGACCAACATATCCCCACCGATAACCTCAACAAAGACATGATCAACTCCAACAACTGGATTAAGAACTGTGCAGACAGCCTTGCATCCATCAATCTAGCTTCAGCACAGCAAGAAGAAACACCAAACAGCACAGTTGGTACACATTGAGATTCCAAATAACTCTGTAAACAACTAGAAAGAAACTGGCGATCCACTCACAACTACTGATAGAGCCACCTACAAGGCTGCACTCAGATGCTACCACCAGCAACTGAGAGATACCAAGAAAGAACGCTAACTGAATGAATCAAATGCAGATCCAACAGCTTAAAAAAGATTTTATCGATCGTCAGGAAATTTACCATACACACGACTTCCGTCAGCAGCATCACCACTCCCAAGAACTCTACGGTGGCCTATTAAATGTCTTTCACAGCAAAATTGCAAGAATCTACAGCAACGTCACACACCAAGAAGACTCTAGCAATCTCACCCTCAACCTGCCCTTCACCAACCAAGGTGGCCACCTGACGGAATAGACAACTCTCACCAAGGAAGACACAGTAAGGATCACGCAGACCATCCACTCAGGGGCCCTAACAGATCCATGTCCCCCACCACATGTACAACCTTGGAGCATCACCAACCAGCACCACCCTCACCCACATCACCAACAACTCCATCACGTCAGTCACATTCCTAGAAGACTGGAAGCATGCAGCGATCAACACCCTCCTCAAGAAGCAGTCGTCTGACCTGAGCCAACTGACCAATTTCCGTTCGATCTCCCTGCTCCCCTACTCAGCCAAAGTGCTAGAGAAGGCTAGCAATAAGTAACTCACACCTCGGACTACACCACCTACAGGACAACACTCAAGTCAGAAAAAACAACACAGCGCTGAAACATCACTCATCACAGCCACCAACAACATATTTACTATCCTGGACTGAGAAGAAACAGCAGCTATCATCCTCCTCAACCTCTCTGCTGCATTTGACGCAGTCTCTCACAACACACTCATCACAGCACTCAACTGGATCTGCTCCTTCCTCAGAGGAGCAATCCAAAGAGTAAGCCGGCTACTCCCAACCCATCCTCTGTCTGACAGACAAGACAACCATCACCAGAACCAACTTCGCCAACTGCATGACCATGGTTGCAGAGTGAATGAGAACCAACTGCTTGAAGCTCATCTCTGAAAAGATGGAAGTACGATCTTCGAAGACCTCAACCTTGGAGCGTCACTTGGTGGCCAACAGAGCTAGGACCAACACCAGCACACACCGACCATACCAGAAATATGGGGATCATCCCGGAAGACAAGAGAGACATGACAACACAAATCAACACGTAGAGCACTGCCTGCTTCCACATCCTTTGTATGCCATGAAAGATCTTCAAATGGCTACCACACTCCACCAGACACACCGTCATGCAAGCACACATCACAAGCAGACTCGACTACAGCAACACACTCTTTGCCAGATTCTCCAAGCAGCTCCTGAAAAGACTTCAGACCATTCCAAACACTGCTGCAAGACTCACATTCAACCTTCCACATCTCTCCCCACCTTTGAGAACTCCACTGGCTCCCCATTCACAAATACAGCCAATTCAAACTCCTCAAGCACCCTTGCAAAGCTTTGCACAAAACTGGACCAGCATACCTGAACAGCTGCATATACTTTCACCAGCCCACCAGACATCTATGCTCAGCCTCGTGCTCACTCGCACATGCCCCTGCAATCACAAAAACAGAGCAGGAGGTCGCTCGTTGGAATCACCTTCTAAAACACATCAGATCCTCCTCCTCTCTTCTTGAGTTGTGCAAGAAGCTGAATACCTGCCTTTTCAAATAAATTTGCAGGAACCACATGCTTACACATCTGTTCAAATGCCTGATACCATCATGGTTGATTAGTGCACTATACAAATCGACATAACATAAACCCACCTGGCTTTCTTCAGGCTGGTTTGTGAGAGAAGGCCCACTCCCTAGCCCAAGTGAGGTTGCTTATCTACCAGTGATAGTGGTCGGCATATCAAATGGTCTTTGACATTGGTGAATACCTTTCAGACCACCCTTTTTGCCTCTTGTTTATCGGAGTTTGTTACCTGATTAACATCAGATAATGGGGCCCAGGGTATCCTTAGTGCTTTTACCTCGATTGCTAACAAAGTATGATTTACTGACCATTAAGAGTTCCCAAACTGTTCTCCGGCCTTTAGATGGTTTGATAGAAGGTGCTCTAGGGCCCATCATGACCTACAGAACGCTCTTGAGATTACCCCTGGAAATAGAGAGCTGGTTTCTTCTCTCTGGGTCAGATATAAAGCAGTGGTAAAGGGAAGGAAAAAATACCTTGACGAGGAAGTATGGCAGCAGATCATCCAATCCATTTGTCTTTCTAATAGTGCATTATTTTGGGAGGTCATTAATAAACCCTATTTGTTTACCAGTGGAGGGTTCTTTGTCCTTTTTTATTTAGGCAGATGATTGACTTAAGCACTTTTCGTCCATGTATGAAGATAAGGCACCTAAAGCCTCAGGGGCAGAGGAAACTGATGATTGGGCACTCCAACATAATCTTTACATTAGAGGAATTCTCCAATGCCATTGCATAGCTTTCTGAAAATAAGGCTCTGAGGCCTGATGGCTCCCCCTCTATTTTATATGTATTGGAACCTTAGTCTGGGCTCCTTTGCTCTATCAGGTTTTAAATGTCTCGGTTACAGTTGTGTCCCTTGTTCATTGTCGAAATCTGTTATTATCCGAGCATATAAAAAGGGTGAAAGAGCAAATCCCACTTGTTACAGTACTATCTCCTTTATCGATTCAGTTGTAAAAGTGGCTTGTTGCACAATACTTAATAGGTCAGTGACTTGGGCAGCCAAGAATAAAATCTTATCGGATCTTCAATTTGGTTTTAGGCCAGGTTGGTGTACCATAAATCAGTGCTTGAACTTGTACCATGTTATTTACAAATATACTGTTTGTAAACCAGGGTCCATTTATCTGCCTTTCCCCGATCTCTCATCAGCTTTTGGTAGGGTGAATCAGTACAAATTATGGAAAATGTTATGGTAGCTGGGTTGTTGATCCTGATAGTGTGTATTTTCTTTGAGATCTGCATTCCAAAATGTCTGCAAACGAAAGATTTAAAACTGATGGCTTGTACATGGGCCCTTTCCCTATCAGAAGAGATGTCCACCAGGGCTGCATTTTAGCACAGTTTTTATTCACTCTTTATATTAATAACCTTGAGTCAGTTTTATTAATTGAATGGGTAAATTTCCCTCAAACTGGTAGCTGCTATATTCCCAAATGTCTGTATGCGGACGATGCAGTTCTGGTGGCCAGAACTGCTCATGGTTTACAGCAACAGTTACATAACTTTGTCAAGTTCATGAATTCTTTGGAACTCACTACTAACTGTGTCAAGTCTTTTGTTATGGTTGTTGGTTCTAATCCAAACAAGACTAAGGGCCTCATTACGAGTTTGGCGGAGGGGATTACTCCATCACAAACCTAACGGATATCCCGTCCGCCATATTACAAGTTCCATACGATATAAGGGAACTCGTGATATGGCAGATGGGATATCCGTCATGTTTGTGATGGAGTAATCCCCTCCGCCAAACTCATAATGAGGCCCTAAGGCATTTTTTGTGTTCAAGGTAGATCTATTGTAAGGGCTGACTGTAAGGAAATGCCTCCTTGGCATGGTTACCCCCTGATTTTTGCCTTTTGCTGATGCCATTATGATTGAAAGTGTGCTGGGACCCTGCCAACCAGGCCCCAGCACCAGTGTTCTTTCCCTAAACTGTACCTTTGCTTCCACAAGTGGCACAACCCTGGCACTCAGATAAGTCCCTTGTAACTGGCATCCCTGGTACCAAGGGCCCTGATGCCAGGGAAGGTCTCTAAGGGCTGCAGCATGTCTTATGCCACCCTGGGGACCCCTCACTCAGCACATGCACACTGCCTCACAGCTTGTGTGTGCTGGTGGGGAGAAAATGACTAAGTCAACATGGCACTCCCCTCAGAGTGCCATGCCAACCTCACACTGCCTGTGGCATAGGTAAGTCACCCCTCTAGCAGGCCTTACAGCCCTAAGGCAGGGTGCACTATACCACAGGTGAGGGCATATGTGCATGAGCACTATGCCCCTACAGCGTCTAAGCAAAACCTTAGACATTGCAAGTGCAGGGGAGCCATAAGAGTATATGGTCTGGGAGTTTGTCAAACACGAACTCCACAGTTCCATAATGGCTACACTGAAATCTGGGAAGTTTGGTATCAAACTTCTCAGCACAATAAATGCACCCTGATGCCAGCGTGGAATTTATTGTAAAATGCACTCAGAGGGCATCTTAGAGATGCCCCCTGAATAGCAATCTGACTTCTAGTGTGGGGCTGACCAGTTTCTGCCAGCCTGCCACAACCAGACAAGTTGCTAGCCACATGGAGAGAGTGCCTTTGTCACTCTGTGGCCAGGAACAAAGCCTGTACTGGGTGGATGTGCTTCTCACCTCCCCCTGCAGGAACTGTAACACCTGGCGGTGAGCCTCAAAGGCTCACCCCCTTTGTTACAGCACCACAGGGCATCCCAGCTAGTGGAGATGCCCGCCCCTCCGGACACTGCCCCCTCTTTTGGTGGCAAGGCTGGAGGAGATAATCAGAAAAACAAGGAGGAGTCACCCACCAGTCAGGACAGTCAAAGTGCCCTGCCTGCACCGCTAAAGTGACCCCCAGGTCCCTCCATTGAAACCAATTCAAAACCCAATGCCTGCTTTGCACACTGCACCCTGCCGCCCCTGTGCCGCTGAGGGTGTGTTTTGTGTGCCCACTTGTGGCCTCCCCAGTGCTCTACAAAACCCCACTGGTCTGCCCCGAGGACGCGGGTACTTACCTGCTGGAAACTGGAACCGGAGCACCCCTGTTCTCCATAGGCGCTTATGTGTTTTGGGTACCTATTTGACCTCTGCACCTGACCGGCCCTGAGCTGCTGGTGTGGTAACTTTGGGGATGCCTTGAACCCCCAACAGTGGGCTGCCTATGCCCAGGAACTGAGACTTGTAAGTGTCTTACTTACCTCACAATCTAAACAATACTTACCTCCCCCAGGAACTGTGCCTACTTTTAAAATAGCTTATTGCCATTTTAACAAAAACTGTATATGTTATTGCTCTAATACAAAGTTCCTAACTTACCTGTGTGGAGTACCTTGCATTTATGTATTTACTTCAAATCTTGAACTTGTGGTTATAAAAATAAATTAAGAAAATATATTTTTCTATATAAAAACTATTGGCCTGGAGTTAAGTCTTTGAGTGTGTGTTCCTCATGTATTGCTTGTGTGTGTACAACAAATGCTTAACACTACCCTCTGATAAGCCTACTTCTCGACCACACTACCACAAAAGAGAGCATTAGAATTATCTAATTTTGCCACTATCTTACCTCTAAAGGGAACCCTTGCACTCTGTGCACCCTATCTCTTACTTTGAGATAGTATATACAGAGCCAACTTCCTACATTGGTGGATCAGCGGTGGGGTCTAAGACTTTGCATTTGCTGGACTACTCAGCCAATACCTGATCACACAACTAAATTTACAAAATTGTCATTAGAAACTGATTTTTGAAATTTGAACTATTTTTCAAAATTTTTAAAAGTCCTGCTAGGGCCTCGTGTAAGTCCCTGTTAGCATTTATTTTAGAGTTTAACATTTTGTAAAAGTTTGGATTGAAGTTCTAGAAGTAGTTTTTAGATTCTTAAAAAGTCACACTTGCTGCCTGGCTGCCTAACATGCAAAAAAACAGACAGCAGCTCTTAAACAATGGGACTAGAATAGAAGCCCTGAGGGATACAGGTGCCAGTGTCACTATGGTGACAGACAAACTGGTTTCCCCAGGACAATACCTGGCTGGATAGACATATCAAGTCACCAACGCTGACACTCAGACTAAAGCCCATCCCATGGTAATGGTAACTTTAGAATGGGGAGGGGTCACTGGCCTGAAACAGGTGGTAGTCTCTTCTGCTATACCAGTAGAATGTCTGCTTGGAAATGATTTGGAGTCCTCAGCATGGGCTGAGGTAGAACTCAAAACCCATGCAGTCATGCTGGGTATCCCTGAACTGGTGTGTGTCAAGACAAGGGCACAGTGCAGGGCTCAGGGTGAAAAAGAAGTGTTGGAGTCTGGAATAATGGCCCAACCTTCTAGGAGAAAAGGAAAGAAGACTGGGGAACTAGCTTCAGCACAGCATGAGAAACAGAACCTCTCTCACAGGAAGATGTTCTATCCCCTGAGGGAACTGAGTCCATGGAGCTAGGACCTTACCAGGTTGAGCTCCTGGCCCAGGGGGACCCTCAAGGGAACAGCTGTGTAAGGGGCCAGAAACTTGTCCCTCTCTTGAAGGCCTAAGACAGCAAGCAGCTGAGCAAGAAAAAGGAAATGTCAGTGGAACACACAGGGTCTATTGGGAAGATGGACTCCTTTGCACTGAGGCAAGAGATCACACACCTGGTGCCACTAGGAGAGTGGTAGTGCCTCAGGAGTTTAGGGAGTTCATTCTGACCATAGCCCATGACATTCCCCTGGCTGGGCATTTGGGACAAACCAAGACATGGGAGAGGTTAGTCAACCATTTCTATTGGCCCAATATGTCCCAGAAGGTAAAGGAGTTTTGCACCTCCTGTGTCACCTGTCAAGCCAGTGGTAAAACAGGTGGCCATCCAAAGGTCCCCCTCATTCCACTTCCAGTGGTGGGGGTCCCCTTTGAAAGAGTGGGAGTGGATATAGTGGGTCCACTTGAACCTCCCACAGCATCAGGGAACCAATGTATTCTAGTGGTAGTGGATCATGCTCCTAGGTACCCTGAGGCCATTCCCCTTAGGTCCACTACTGCCCCTGCAGTAGCAAAAGCACTCATTGGTATTTTTACCAGAGTGGGATTTCCTAAGGAGGTGGTTTCTGACAGAGGTACCAACTTCATGTCAGCTTACCTGAAACATATATGGAATGAGTGTGGGGTGACTTACAAATTCACCACACCATACCATCCGCAAACCAATGGTCTTGTTGAGAGATTGAACAAGACATTGAAGGGTATGATCATGGGGCTCCCTGGAAAATTCAAAAGGAGATGGGATGTCCTCTTGCCATGCCTGCTTTTCGTCTACAGAGAAGTGCCTCAGAAGGGAGTAGTGTTTTCCCCCTTTGAACTTCTGTTTGGCCATCCTGTTACGGGACCACTAGCTCTTGTAAAAGAAGGCTGGGAGAGACCTCTCCATGAGCCTAAACACGATGTGGTGGACTATGTACTAGGCCTACGTTCAAGGATGGCAGAGTACATGGAAAAGGCAAGCAAAAACCTTGAGGCCAGCCAACAGCTCCAGAAGATGTGCTATGGTTTAGTTTCAAGGGACCTGTGGCTCCAAGGGCACTTCATGACAGATGGAGTGGCCCTTACCCAGTTCTTGAGAAAAAGAGTCAGGTCACCTACCTGGCTGACATAGGCACTAGCAGGACCCCCAAGAGGGTGATCCATGTGAACCGCCTCAAACTCTTTCATGATAGGGCTGATGTAAACATGTTAATGGTTACAGATGAGGACCAGGAAACAGAGAGTGAACCTCTCGCTGATCTCCTCTCCACGGACCCTAAAGATGGCTCAGTAAATGGATCTATTCACACACCCTCTCTGGCCAACAGCAGGCTGACTGCAGGCAAGTCCTCCAGCAGTTTGCTGAGCTCTTTTCTTTAACCCCTGGTCAGACACACCTGTGTACCCCTGATGTGGACACAGGAGACAGCATGCCTGTCAAAAACAAAATATTTAGACAGTCTGACCAAGTTAAAGAAAGCATCAAAGTGGAAGTCCACAAGATGCTGGAGTTGGGAGTGATTGAACACTCTGACACTCCCTGGGCTAGCCAAGTGGTCTTGGTCCCCAAACCTCGCTCAAAAGATGGCAAGAGAGAGATGAGGTTCTGTGTGGACTACAGAGGGCTTAACTCTGTCACCAAGACAGATGCGCACCCCATTCCAAGGGCAGATGAGCTAATAGGCAAATTAGGTGCTGCCAAATACTTAAGTACCTTTGACTTGACAGCAGGGTACTGGCAAATAAAAATGGCACCTGGAGCAAAAGCATTCGCTACACCTGATGGGCACTACCATTTTACTGTGATGCCCTTTGGCTTAAAGAATGCCCCTGCCAGCTTCCAAAGGTTGGTGAATCAAGTCCTTGCTGGCTTGGAGTCCTTTAGTGCAGCTTATCTTGATGATATTTGCTGTCTTTAGCTCCAACTGGCAGGATCACCTGTCCACCTGAAGAAGGTTTTGCAGGCCCTGCAAACAGCAGGCCTCTCTATCAAGGCATCTAAATGTCAGATAGGGCAGGGTACTGTGGTTTACTTGGGACACCTTGTAGGTGGAGGCCAATTTCAGCCACTCCAACCCAAAATACAGACTATTCTGGACTGGGTGGCTCCAAAAACCCAGACTCAAGTCAGGGCATTCCTTGGCTTGACTGGGTACTATCGGAGGTTTGTGAATGGTTATGGATCCATAGTGACACCACTCACAGAACGTACCTCCAAGAGAATGCCCAAGAAAGTGAACTGGACCGTGGACTGTCAAAAGGCCTTTGACACCCTGAAGCAAGCAATGTGCACAGCACCAGTTTTGAAAACTCCAGATTACTCTAAGCAGTTCATTGTGCAGACAGATGCCTCTGAACATGGGATAGGAGCAGTCCTGTCCCAAACAAATGATGATGGCCTTGACCAGCCTGTTGCTTTTATTAGCTGGAGGTTACTCCCCAGGAAGCAGCGTTGGAGTGCCATTGAGAGGGAGGCCTTTGCTGTGGTCTGGTACCTGAAGAAGTTGAGACCATACTTTTTTGGTACTCACTTCATAGTTCAAACTGACCATAGAACTCTCAGATGGCTAATGCAAATGAAAGGAGAAAACCCTAAACTGTTGAGGTGCTCCATATCCCTACAGGGAATGGACTTTGTAGTGGAACACAGACCTGGGACTGCCCATGCCAATGCTGATGGCCTTTCCAGGTTCTTCCACTTAGAAAATGAAGACTCTCTTGGGAAAGGTTAGTCTCATCCTCTTTCGTTTGGGGGGGGGGGAAGGTTGTGCATGGAAATGCCTCCTTGGCATGGTTACCCCCTGACATTTTGCCTTTTGCTGATGCCAAGCTATGATTGAAAGTGTGCTGGGACCCTGCTAACCAGGCCCCAACACCAGTGTTCTTTCCCTAAACTGTACCTTTGCTTCCACAATTGGCACAGCTCTGGAACTCAGATAAGTCCCTTGTAACTGGTGCCCCTAGTACCAAGGGCCCTGATGCCAGGGAAGGTCTCTAAGGGCTGCAGCATGTCTTATGCCACCCTGGGGACCCCTCACTCAGCACATGCACACTGCCTCACAGCTTGTGTGTGCTGGTGGGGAGAAATTGACTAAGTCGACATGGTACTCTCCTGAGAGTGCCATGCCAGCCTAAACTGCCTGTGGCATAGGTAAGTCACCCCTCTAGCAGGCCTTACAGCCCTAAGGCAGGGTGCACTATACCACAGGTGAGGGCATATGTGCAAGAGCACTATGCCTCTACAGTGTCTAAGCAAAACCTTAGACATTGTAAGTGCAGGGTAGCCATAAGAGTATATTGTCTGGGAGTTTGTCAAACACAAACTCCACAGTTCCATAATGGCTACACTGAAATCTGGGAAGTTTGGTATCAAACTTCTCAGCACAATAAATGCACCCTGATGCCAGTGTGGAATTTATTGTGAAATGCCCTCAGAGGGCATCTTAGAGATGCCCCCTGAATACCAATCCGGCTTCTAGTGTGGGGCTGATCAGTTTCTGCCAGCCTGCCACAACCAGACGAGTTGCTGGCCACACGGGGAGAGTGCCTTTGTCACTCTGTGGCCAGGAACAAAGCCTGTACTAGGTGGCGGTGCTTCTCACCTCCCCCTGCGGGAACTGTAACACCTGGCTCACCCCCTTTGTTACAGCGCCACAGGGCATCCCAGCTTGTGGAGATGACCACCCCTCCGGCCACTGCCGCCCCTTTTGGCGGCAAGGCTGGAGGAGATAATTAGAAAATCAAGGAGGAGTCACCCACCAGTCAGGGCAGCCCCTAATGTCCCCTGAGGTGACCCCTGCCTTTAGAAATCCTCCATCTTAAGTTTGGAGAATTCCCCCAATAGGATTAGGAATGTGCCCCCCTCCCCTCAGGGAGGAGGCACAAAGAGGGTGTAGCCACCCACCAGGACTGTAGCCATTGGCTACTGCCCTCCCAGACCTAAACACACCCCTAAATTCAGTATTTAGGGGCACCCCAGAACCCAAAAAATCAGATTCCTGCAACCTGAACTAAGAAGAAGGACTGCTGACCTGCAAACCTGCAGAGACGACGGAAGACGACAATTGCTTTGGCCCCAGCCCTACCGGCCTGTCTCCTTACTCGAAAAACTGCAACAGTGACGCATCCAATAGGGACCAGCGACATCTGAAGCCTCAGAGGACGGCCCTGAACCCCAGGGCCAAGAAACTCCTGTGAGCAGCGGCTCTGCTCAACAAACAGCAACATTCTTTCAACTTTTCTACAACTTTCAAGGACCTCACTCTTCCCGCCATGAGACTTCACACTCTGCACCCGAGGCCCCCGGCTCAAGATCCAGAGAACAACCACCAGAGGGAAGACTCCCAGGCAACTGCGACCCCGTGAGTAGCCCGAGACGACCCCTTGGATCCTCACAGCGACGCTTGCTGAGAGAATCCAGAGGCTCCCCCTGACAGCGACTGCCTGGAACAAGGGACCCAAAGCCTGGACCAAGCACTCCACCCGCAGCCCTCAGGACCAGAAGGAACCGAACTTCAGTGCAGGAGTGACCCCCAGGCGACCCTCTCCCTACCCCTGGTTGTGGCTGGCCTGAGAAGCCCCCCCTGTGCCCTGCCTGCACCGCTAAAGTGACCCCAGGGTCCCTCCATTGAAACCAATACAAAACCCGACGCCTGCTTTGCACACTGCACCCGGCCGCCCCTGTGCCGCTGAGGGTGTGTTTTGTGTGTCTACTTGTGTCCCCCCAGTGCTCTACAAAACCCCCCTGGTCTGCCCCCCGAGGACGCGGGTACTTACAAGCTGGCAGACTGGAACCGGAGCACCCCTGTTCTCCATAGGCGCCTATGTGTTTTGGGCACCTCTTTGACCTCTGCACCTGACCGGCCCTCAGCTGCTGGTGTGGTAAATTTGGGGTTGCCTTGAACCCCCAACAGTGGGCTGCCTATGCCCAGGAACTGAGACTTGTAAGTGTCTTACTTACCTCACAATCTAACCAATACTTACCTCCCCCAGGAACTGTGCCTACTTTTAAAATAGCTTATTGCCATTTTAACAAAAACTGTATATGTTATTGCTCTAATACAAGTTACTAACTTACCTGTGTGGAGTACCTTGCATTTTATGTATTTACTTCAAATCTTGAACTTGTGGTTCTAAAAATAAATTAAGAAAATATATTTTCTATATAAAAACTATTGGCCTGGAGTTAAGTCTTTGAGTGTGTGTTCCTCATTTATTGCCTGTGTGTGTACAACAAATGCTTAACACTACCCTCTGATAAGCCTACTGCTTGACAACACTACCACAAAAGAGAGCATTAGAATTATCTAATTTTGCCACTATCTTACCTCTAAGGTGAACCCTTGGACTCTGTGCACACTATCTCTTACTTTGAGATAGTATATACAGAGCCAACTTCCTAAACTGACTCTGGTTATATTTACTGAACAACATCTATCCTTTGGGGCCTACAGTGAACACTGGTACTTGTTAACCCGGTTCCAGTTAAATTTGTTACAGTGTATGTTAGCCTTACCCAAAGGGTTGTCTCATGTGGGCAATCTAGGACCCTGTGGCTGTGACTCTTCAGCACTCTTCTCGTGTATTATGTTTTGCGGGTTTTAGAAGTATACGTGTAATCTTTATATTAAACCTTATGTGCAGGGCATGAGATTTATACAAGTCCAGCCAGCCTCTTTGTACCTTCATATTTCAAAAGATTAATTTGTTTCTTATTCTATTGTCTGATTACTGAAGGAGGTCACCAAAATTAGACATGGAATGGAGTCTTTGGTATTTTATTTTCGTCCTTGTACTTAGGATGTTTTTTCAATTGTATCCCGTGGCTGCAACTTTTGTCTCCACAGTGTATTCTTTCCTACTTTAGATAAATAATATAGGCCCTCATTACAACCCTGGCGGTCGGTAATAAAGCGGCGGTAATACCGCCAACAGGCCGGCTGTTACCAAAATGGAATTATGACCACAGAAGAAACCGCTCAGACAGACAGCCACTTTAAACACTGCACAGAAGTCAAAGTGCTCACCTGTGGAGACTCAGGGAACAACCACTATGCCATGGAGCCCAAGCTGCACATATTTCCGATGCTCGTCTACCTTCTACTGCATTATGAACATCAACACCAGTGAAGACAACCACAGTGAGTAATGCCGCCTGGCACACAAGGGAGGGGAGAGGAAAAAGAGAGTGATACACACATGCAACACACACACACTCCCACCCCCAACACCATACACACAACCAGATGCAGAAACATTACATATTCACCCCGTACCCCTCAGGAATAATGCAAGGACAAAATGATTTAAAGAAAGTGAGTGTTATACGATAAAATAACATGAATGAGTGCATCAAAATACAAACGTATATACATATTTACAAATGTAGGGACACTGCCCAGCCCTCAATGTCCGTGGGCCACAAGGCCACAACACATAGGCCAAGGCCCCACCTCACTCCTGCAACAACACGGAGAGAACACTGCAGGGGCATCAGGTTGAAAATACACAGGCACCTCAGGGGGACGGGGAATGGGGGACACCTCAGCCTGAAGATGGTACAATACCACTGGTCCTGGAGAGGTCAACATGCCCTGTGCGCTGTCCTGGGGAGTGCAAGGCCACAGTCTCTCAAGTGGGTGGTTTGCCCACTGATTGGTCCTGGGGAGTGCAAGGCCACAGTCTCTCAAATGGGTGGTTTGCCCACTGCTTGGTCCTGGAGAGTGCAAGGCCACAGTCTCTCAAGTGGATGACTTCTCCACTGGTTCTGGAGGGGGCATTGTGCCCAGTGTGCTTCATCCTGGGAAGGTTGGGGTGAGTGGATGGCTTCTTCCACTGGTTCTGGAGAGGGCTTTGTGCCCAGTGTGCTTCATCCTAGTAAAGGATGGGTTGAGTGAATGGCTTATTCCACTGGTTCTGTAGGGGGCATTGTGCCCAGTGTGCTTCATCCTGGGAAGGATGGGGTGAGTGGATGGCTTCTTCCACTTGTTCTGGAGGGGGCTTTGTGCCCAGTGTGCTTCATCCTGGGAAGGATTGGGTGAGTGGATGGCTTCTTCCACTGGTTCTGGAGGTGGCTTTGTGCCCAGTGTGCTTCATCCTGGGAAGGATGGGATGAGTGGGGGGGCCTCTTCCTCTGGTTCTGGAGGGGGCTTTGTGCCCAGTGTGCTTTATCCTGGGAAGGATGGGGTGAGTGGATGGCTTCTCCACTAGTTCTGGAGGGGGCATTGTGTCCAGTGAGCTTCATCCTGGGGAGGATGGGGTGAGTGAATGGCTTCTTCCACTGGTTCTGGAGGGGGCATTGTGCCCTGTGATGCAGATCTTGGGGAGTGCAAGGTCACAGCTTCTCACCTGGGTGTCAGACCCACAGGATTTGCAGGGGCCAGGACACAAAACAGCCCATGGAGGCAGGACTACTCACTGTCCGCTAGCGGTGACGGCTGCTCAGTGCTTGCGTTTGGGTACTTTGGGAGGAGGGGGCACAGACACAGTGGGAGAGGACACAGGGGACGTGTGCATGGATGTGGGGGTAGTGACTGCCGGTGAGGGGCATGTAGTGATAGGCGTGATGGTGATGATGGTAGTAGATGAGGATGAAGTATATGCAGGTGTGAGTGTAGATGCAACTGGGAGGGAGGTGGACGATCAGGAGGAGGGGGACACAGTGGAGGCAATGTACGTTGGTATGTCTGCATCTGGATGTTGTTTGTGTGTGTGCCTGTGGGATGATGTGTGGTGCTTGTGTTTGCCTGAACCGCTCCTGTGTGTTGTCTTGTGTGCATGCTGGTCTGCCTGTGTGCTTGGGATAGGTTGGGGTTGAGGGGAATGGGATTGGGTAGAGGAAGTTGGAGGGGGTAGGCTAGAAACAGGGACAATGGCTGCCATCAGATAGGAGGCCAGAGCCTGGATTGATCGCTGTAGGGCCACCATGCCAGAGTGAATGCCCTCCAGGAATGCATTTGTTTGTTGCAAATTGCTGCCAGCCCCTGGATGGCATTCACAATGTTGACTGCCCAACAGAGATGGATCGCAGAAGGTCAATAGCCTCCTCACTCAGGGCAGCAGGGCTAACTGGGGCAGGGCCTGAGGTGCCTGGGGCGAAGGAGATGCCCACCCTCCTGAGTGAGCAGGCACGGGAAACACCCTGTGGGCCTCCTGGGAGGTCAGTGCTGGTATGGGGGTGGCGGCTATACCTGTAGTTGGGTTGGGCACAGAAGTGTCCGCCACCACCAGGGAGCTTCCATCGGAGGAGGTATCACTGTCAGAACTGTCCCCTCCAGTGGCGGTTTCTTCATTACGGAGGCAGGGCTCCGCCCCAGCTTCAATTTCTGCATCATTCATAACAGTGTGACCCTCGCTTTGCGCGAGGGTCAGGCAAAACTACAGGCACTTTTGTAAGACAAATGTGCTGCAGCGCATGTGCTGGCCGTCGCAAGATTTACAGGGCTTACCTGATGTCTGCCCTGGCCTCCGGCAGCCCACAACACTGTAAGGCACTGCCTCTTATGACGCACTCAAGCCTCGGTGAAAGAAAACAGCCTGGGCGCTTTAGCATAAGCCCTGGGTTTCGAAAGCTGGTTGTCAATCAGCAAGGCTGTGTAGCACTGCAACCCTTCATCACAGGGTGGGTGGGAACAAGCCTCCATGGCCCCACCTCATTCTGGGAGTAGCTGGGAAAGGATTGCAGTGTACACGAAGCTGGCTGACCACGACGTGATCTGCATGCAGTGGCCACGGGGAAAAGGTAAGTATTTGACTTTAAAAAAAAATGTTATTCCCCCATCCCCTGCCTCACTCCATGCCCCCTTAACCCCTCCGTCCCTCCCTTTGAGATTTGTGGTCAGGTCACAACTTCTATGCTCGGATCAGGCCTGGAGGCAAAGTCAGGAGTCAGGACGAATGTTCTGTATGTAAAGATAGGTGTGCAGCGTGCGCCCACACTTCTTTAAGCATTTAAATACAACTTTTATAAAAGCCAAAAGCATTCATTTTGGATAATTCAAACTTTGGTCCACAGATACTACAACAGTCAGTTCACACACGTGCTGGCTCGTCCGATCTCATTCACTCACTACTAAGTGATGATTATGCTCGGAGTTTTTCTTTTCCATAACAAGAACAATAAAAGGAATGCCTGCGCAGCAACCACAAGTGCTTTTCAAATCGGAAATACTATTCTTATTTCACACATTAACGTGCAGAAATTTAGAAGTCACTGGCACCAAATAAGCAATGTTGTTTTCCACTTCCTTGGCAGAGGGGATAACTGGGAGGGGAGTGTGGGCTAAGAGTAGAGGGGGGATGGAAGCCATGGCGAACATCAACAGCTGTTTCCAAGACAGATGGCACGCACCTTGTAAAAAGAAAAGTCAGCAAAACCTAATGAAAAGTTACTGAAAGGTTACGTAGAAAATGCATCTGAAAAGGATAACGCAACTGGTGTAACAAGAATGAATATAAATAAAAATCACTACACAAACAGTTGTTGATCACTAAGATCACAGTGCTGAGAGCTGTGCATTGTATATTTAAGAAAGGAAGCAGAGTTTTTTGCACTGAACCAGGATTGGTGGAGGGTGGACAGAGAAGCCAAGGAGACTGCTACGAGCCACAGTTACTAGTAAAGTCAAGTTGTTTCTATTAATGCTTTCCCTTTAAACGGCATCAGGCCTCTTCCTATGTAATCCGGCTTTTAATCACACTGGCCAGCACAGGATTTGTTTAGCTTTGCATTCACTGCATGTAATGGTTGTGCTGCACAGACTTTCAGATATTCTGCTTTCTGAGCACGACGATAAATTATCCGGGCATGTTGCATGATTCCCCGTTTTTTGGTGGCCAAACTGCAATCAATTTTTAGGATTTAATTTGCCTTTCCTTTCTCGTGCTCGTGTGCTCTACTACTCTCCTTCGCTTCCTTCTTGGTCTAGCCCAGGGCCCTATTGAGAGGTTGGAATCCTGTAATGGCCCTGTGCCTAAAAAGAAAATGACTGGAATGTGACCTTGTGTGATGTAATCTGGCGTTCATGTGAAGCGCTCTAATGCCGTCGGTCCTATCTCTCGCGGCGCTATATAACACTGCAAAAATGTCATTAACAAATTGCAAAATGGGGCATGTAAGATAATATTTCAGGAACAATCTGGCAAATAGAAAGAAACGTCTGTGAGGTAGGAATAGGGCGATGCATACATGTCAAAATAAGCTAACATGAAGATTTGTCTGACTATTATTAGTACGTTAAGTTGAGGAAAGAAATCATACCTTATGAATCAAAAGTACCTGTCAGTGCCACTGGGTTAAAATGAGCAGAATTTGCCGAAACTGCATCTTAGAAAGTTTGGAGTTCCAATCCAAGGAGTTTTCTGGGTGAGCAAGGTAGAAGAGATTTGTAAAGTGTGTGTTTGTGTGTGTATGTTTGTGTGTGTGTGTGTTTGGTAATCTAGGCCTAACTGACTCACAGACTTGGTAATAGGCCTCGAGATGTTGCAGGTCCATTGGTTCGACCTCTATAGGATGTGTACCTAGGGTTTTTACAAGCCCTTTTAGGGGTGCTCCCAAAGGTTTAGCCTGATAGTAACCTTAATTTTCTTTATGGGAAAATAACTGCATTATTTTCCTCGGGGTAAATGTTTTCAGTGACTGAGGCCTTATTCCCTGGGGGATTAGAGGGGCCTCGAACGGTTGTTAATAAAATTTAAAGTTAGTGATCAGAGGAGCTGGGAGAGAGGAAAAGGGGAAACAAAGGTAAAGGTTAGGGGTACGAACTAAAAAGCTGAAAAGCAAGGAATCTTGAAAAATGCCACTCTCCATGCAGCATCCCTTCCGGGTGTCAGGATGAAGACAACGGGCTGCTTGTTAGGGAAGCATTGTTTAATACTCCTTTGTATTGACTTTAAACTATCACAAAATGAACAAAGATCAATGTGGTGGTCTAGTGGCTGACTTGTCGACTTTTGAGTCAGAAGAATCACACTTCTAAAGGTATATTAATACATAAAGAAACCTGTGAGGTACTAGAATTGTTATCTCACACTCTGTTATGAAGTTCTATGGTTAAATTAAGTAAGCAGCTACCTATGTTGTTATCATATGAAATCTCTTTTGTGATGTTTATAACTACACTTTCACAATTGCTTTATTAACCTCCTTGCTTTCTCAGATTTGCTTGAAAATGCACCATTTGCCCACTCTTTTTTCAGACTTTTCTCGGGGGAGAACATTCACGAAACCCTCTTATGTTAGGCTGGCTCGCTACGCTCACTTCTCACAGTGCACTCACCAGCAACTTTTATGCCCCACTACTTTCAAATGTCACCAGCCGCCACTGGTCTCCACCAGTCTCTGCCGTGGCGCTCCCCTTGCCCTCCGTCCCACTGGTGCCCTCTACAAATTTTATGAGATGTTTATAGTAATTAACAGATGGATGCTGCTATTGTGTCTTGTGTGAGGGTGTGGTGTACCGCGTTATTTAGTCCTATTTTGTGGGAGGAAATTGTATTATGATTTTTTTATGTATGCTTTTATGGAACCTTTCGCTTCTGAAGTAAAGTTGTGATTATCATGATGAGTGGAACTAATGATTTCCTGGAACAAGTGTTACTTCATGGCCAACAACCTCCCCAAATCTGCCCAGCTGTTTTTCAACCCCATTTCGGATGTCTGCCTTGACAACTCATTGCACATGAAGATTTGCTCATTACCTCTACCTCAATAGCATGATCCAGCTAAGGATGCCTGGCTTGTGTCTCCTCAGTCTCAAATGTATACCTTCTGACTCCTTCATGCATTCCCTTCCCTCCAGTATAGACATGTAAATGCCTGAAAGAAGGTGTGCACACGTTCTCCTGCAGTTACAGCAGGGGAAGCTATGCCTCCCTTTGATTTATGCCTTGTACTCCACCCACCGTTACACCAATATGCCCATACACACTAGGGCTAAATATGTAGCAGGCTGAGTTTGTCTTGACCTCTGAGGAAACTATGAACCATCTGCTGCAACAGGGGATGTCTACCTGACCTAAGGGCCGTGCATTGCTGCCCCCATTAAAGCTATGATCATACAATTGATGATCCCGCAAGGAATTCAGTGAGCAATTTGGTTATAGCCACTAGGTCAACTTGACTTTTAAGACAAGGCTATGCAGGAAAGTGTCTCTGGCAGACTGCTTCTGGTGGCTGGAGCGTCAGAGCAGAGGGTGCTGTGTGGTTGAGAGTCCAGGTCAAGCACTAGGTATTCGGGGACAGCCTAAGCAAAGAGGTATTCAAAACCAAGAATCACATTTGTCAGAACCTGGCAACACTTTGCACTGTGTGGCCTGGCTGATTTTGTGCTAGTTTGTTTAGCAGCCTTCAACCCGCCATGCACCTTTTTTTTATTTTTCTCCTTACCTGTTCTCCCACGGTTTGCTGTAATAATTTCTGCTTGTCCTCTCAGACCTCGTTGCCTTTCAGCTTCTGTTCCCTACAACTCTTCTGAATGCTTGATACGGCTGCTTTCTGACTTCCTTTCTTTCTCACCATTAAAGTGAATGTGGGTTCATGGAGTACTGCCAAAGAGACGCCAGTGAATACAAACTCCAAAGATGGTAGGGGAAATCAAATTTCATGTCTTTACATATAATGTAAGTAAGAGTGAAAGACGTGCACTTGATTATATCCTGTGACACTGTCGAATCACCTTAAGAGCTGTTGTTTCCAGGAACTGAGCTGCATTTCCCCGTCTCTACCCAACCCATTCCCTTTCCCACTGGGAAATTCAACGGCTTGCATTAGTTGTAGGTGTAAAGTCGCACACCATGAAGAAAGACGGATTATCATCAAACTCACTTCTCACCTAATAACTGACACATTCTGTAGAAGTCCGGCTGCTGTGACCTGCCTGGAGAATGAGCTGACAGTGAGCCTTCTAAGTAGAAGAGCTGTCCGACCTGGAAGACTAGAACAAGGCCCAGCTAACTGAAACCTAGAGGAAAGATATCTCAAGTACACAGTGTGCCCTGAAGCCATGAGCATATACACCGTGGCTGTCAAAAGACTTAGGGGGTCATTCCGACCCCGGAAGGCGGCGGGCGCTGCCCGCCGGGCGGAAACCTCCAAAAGACCGCACCGCGGGGGTCATTACAACTTTCCCACTGGGCCGGCGGGCGATCTCCAAAAGATCGCCCGCCGGCCCAGCGGGAAAGCCCCTGCAAAGAGGAAGCCGGCTCCGAATGGAGCCGGCAGATTTGCAGGGGTGCGACGGGTGCAGTGGCAAAGCAGACACTGAAAATCTTTGAGGGGCCCTGTTAGGGGGCCCCTGCACTGCCCAAGCCAGTGGCATGGGCAGTGCAGGGGCCCCCAGGTGCCCCACGACACCCCTTCCCGCCAGCCTCTTCCTGGCGGTGTAAACCGCCAGGAACAGGCTGGCGGGAAGGGGGTCGGAATCCCCATGGTGGCGCTGCAAGCAGCGCCGCCATGGAGGATTCCCTGGGCCAGGGGAAAACCGGCGGGAAACCGCCGGTTCCCCTTTTCTGACCGCGGCTTTACCGCCGCGGTCAGAATGGCCCGGGAAGCACCGCCAGCCTGTTGGCGGTGCTTCCTCTGCCCTCCACCCTGGCGGTTTGAAACCGCCAGGGTCGGAATGAGGGCATTATGGCCATATTTATACTTTCTGACGCAAAGCTGCGCCGTCGCAGTTTTGCGTAAAAAAAATTAGTGCCGGCTAACGCCATTTCGATGCGCCGTGCGGGCATCAAATTTATACTTTGACGCACGGCAGCGCAACCAACAGGTGGGAGTCATTATTTCGTAACGCACACAGCGGTGTCAAGTCGTAAAGGAAACCAACGTTAACGCGACGCAAATGACTGTGGGTCAATTTACGACAGCGCAACCCGGAAAGCGCCGTCAATTTTGACGCAATAGCGTCAAATTTACCCGCGAACACTGTCCTTTCAGCAGAGGAGAGCCAAAATGGATCCCAGATGCCCCAACATACCCCAGGAAGATGACAGCAGACCAGGAACCAGCCAGGATAATCCATACAGGAACCAGGACATTTGTAGAAAAAAAATAAAGTGTCGCTTCAGTGCAGAGGAGCAGGAAATCCTGGTTAAAGAGGTGACGGAACACCAGTACCAACTGTTCATCACCTCTAAGTTGCCAATCAGCAGGAGAGAGGCAATATGGAAACAAATTGTGGACAAGATCAACAGTGTGGCTGAAGAACGCAGAACAGTCACCGAGTGTAAGAAACGCTGGCATGACTGCAAACGTAGGACAAAGGAAAAAATGGCCAGGAACAGGAAGGCAGCACTGCAGACTGGAGGGGGGAGTCCAGCACAACAGGAGGCCCTGGACCACGTCGAGGAGATGTTCGCAGCCGTCATCCCTGAGGAGATCGTCACAGGGATTCAAGGACAGGACAGCGCAGACTACCAGGACACAACGCACATGCAGGGTAAGTCACATGGGGAATTATAATGCAATAATGATAACTGCAACCGGGGTGGGGAATACCAACTACACAATGCATGTAAGTCAGCATATATATGAAGTGGCATGGGTAAAGGGGCACGGCAGGGGGGCATGCCCAGCACAGACAGAAGCTGGGGCACGACAAAACACAGCACCAACACCAGTCCCATGGGGCCATCCTGTCATGACAACAATGGAGCTAAGGGAAAGCAGCGACAGGTGGGAAGGCCACTACGTCAAACTTACATCCAGGCACTCAACAGTCATAATGTATCCTACATCAACTAGGTCCCTATCAGTAATCCAGTAGCCAAAACAACAACTGCAATGTAACTGCAACAACAGTTGACACTAACACCTCTGATCTCTGTGCAGCTATAGTAGCAAATGGCAGGAACCTCCCCATGGAACATACCTACCTAAATTAGGGGGTGAGGATGACAGCTGCAACTATTTCTAGAAATAAGACAAAGGCACCAGTACACTCAAATGCCAATGCCCATAGTTGACACATACATCAGCCAAAGTAAACAGCAATAGGAGCCCCACAGCACTAAGGACACACACATGCTGCATACGTCAGGGTCCCTCACGTGCCTGGCTAACAAGGCAACATCACTAATGTCATACTGCTCAGACAACAACATTGAGGAGGGGACACATGCAACTGGTCACTGAAACACACCTGCACAGTCTGAGAACCAAATAGGACATTGATACGATAAACAGGGCAATCCAATTAAACACACATTACCCAACATCAGCTGGAAACATCAACAATGTTTAAATCCATATCACATCTTAACATTGCCATGCATAGGATATGTCACATACCAATTACATTTAGGTCAATGTGAATAAAACGATTTTGGGGCAGGTCCTGAGAGGCAAGTGTGCTGGCAGGGCAATCACAATACCCACAGCCAGTGAAAGTGTAGTGTGGTAAGTTTTACCTATCCTTTGCGCAGTAGCTTCAGGCTTTAGGCCTTTGTGCACTTTGCCCTGAATGTATTTTATTTATTTGCTGACAGCTTAGAGCCTCTGTGCACTTTGCACTAAATGCTTTTTATTAGGCATCGTACTGTTATTTTCAAATAGCCAGTTCTACGGTCTTGTTTGGTATTCATTTCACACTGTTTTGCCTACTTCAGCACTGGAGTTCTCCATAACATATTCACTCTGTGTTTCAGTCAAGGATACAGTCTGGTACATTGCCGATAGACGTGGTAGGAGTTTAGATGTCGCATTCCTGCGTAGGGACATTTTGTGATCACGATCACATGTTAGTTATAAAAACACTTCCTTGTCCCAATACACACAAGAGGGAATTTCCGAACAGAGAACCACAACTAGACGCTGCCTGCCTTGTTGCAGATGCTGAACCAGATCACAGGCCTTTGCTCAGGTATGAGGGCTGATGTCTCCCCAGTGATTCGGAAAGGCAAGCTAGAAGCTGAAGATGCTGTGCTCTAAATAGAACAAGCAGAGGGAGAGTAGAAACTGTTAGGCACTATGATAGCTTTGTTCTTAAGTTTTACTCTCCTGGTGACTATTTCAATTCTACTATGTTGTATTGTTATGGTTATTGCGGCTCACGCCTTATTATCTAAAATACATACAGTTGTTTAATGAAATCATCATATAAAACTCATACTGTCTTTGTCATTTGTATATGAGATCATACTGGAAATGAGAGAGTTGGTTTGGATCTGAGTGACCACCACTTCCCTGAGAAGTTGCAAAAATGTCATGCGCTCGGCTGCCTAATCATTTATTCCCAGTGGGAGACATGAGGCACTGCTAGTTAGCCAGAGCCATAAAAAAGATTTAGGGTGACAGAGTTCTTTACAAGTGGGTCAGACTCAGGCCCCCACACCGTTATCGATCCTGCTGCCTAGAAATCCAGTAGTCTCATTTAGGATAATGAGAGCCCGCGCAACAAAATGTCTCTCCATAAGAATAGATATACACGGAGGGACGAGTAGGACAAAAAGATGGCAATTCCCTAATTGGTACAAAGCAACACCTAGAGGCGATTAGGCAGACAAGTCTGATAACTATATATCATACATGTGACACACAGGTGGGCCATAGGCCTATAACAATGCTCATATGAAGGACAGCAGATACCAATTCCAAACCAGAGCACAAAGTAAACTCAGCAAAAGGCTTGCATGCTATGGCAAAATTGTCACAACACAGACACACTAATTGTACCCTGTTTCATTGCAGAGGAACATGGATCTCCTGCCGATATGCCTGTCCCTGATTTCCCTGATGACATGGATAACGAGCCCATAAACATTTCCCAGGAGACCATCCAAAAGGTCCTTGAAACCCTCCAGACCCCACCTTCAGTCACAAGGAGGAGCAGAGAACTAGCAGCCATCACAGAAGACCCACCCACCACCCCAATTGTAAGACCTGCCAGCTCCTACACAGCTGAGGACTCTGACGACACTGGCACCAGCTTTGAAAGAACTGTAGTTGGTGTCCAGCGGGAGCTGACCAAGGAGGTGCGGGTGGGGATGCAAAACATGGCAGCCAGCCTTGAGGGGGTGCGTTTGTGCATTACGTCATTTGCAGATCAGGCAGCTGCAATGCAAGCCCTAACATCTCTCTTGCTAAAACACAGAAGGAAATCAGTACAGCTGTCATCCAGTTGACACAACACCTACAACTGCAATCCAGTCAACGTGTGCACGAATGCAACATTGAACCCCTCAGGGCCGACCTGGCTGCCTACCATCGTGATGTGGCTGCTATTCTCAAAAACCAGCAGGCCCTCCTTGCATCAGTACTGCCCTTCAGAACTTCACAGGGAGCAGCCCCCGGGATGTCTGCCTCCACGTCTTCTAACACTGAGGTGTGTGTTGCCCCTTCACAACCAACAACAACAAGGACAAACCAGGCAACACACACATCAGAAGAAGAAGACATGGAACAGATCACATTCTCATGGAAGAGTACCCGGAAGCACTAGTCCCTGCACCATGGCCTACTTTGACCAAGGTCCTACGTTTTGTCAAATGCCAGTCTCACTACAACTACACTCAATGACTGTTCTGCAATCCACTGTATGACTTGTCACCATTGCCAGTGAATGTCTCTCTCCTACTATTTGCCAATTCCTGTCCCTCTGCACTGTCTGTGACATCACCCCAGCATGTCAGGAGCATCATCCACACCCCTTCTGTAGGATCACCATGTAAGAATGCACCAGAACAGACTCAGCAAACATGGACAATGGACATTTTGCACTACAGCACCTATCAATAAATAGCACTTGCACACCTAATATGTCTCTGTGTGATTTGACACATCAACTGTGCAGTAGATAACTCTAAAGTGCCTGTGTGGCAACCATGTAGCTTGTCAATACAACTGTCCTGACATCATGTAGTCTGATACATCTGTGCAGTGGCCAGGATTGCATCATAGCCTTACCATCCTGAGGAGAATAACTGATGAAGGGACAAACCACACACAATCATGCTGTGTTGGACAGAATAATGCTCCATCTATAGCAATTCTAGTCAACTAATGGTGGCTGAGAAATGTAGGCACCATGCAATATTAAACATGAAATTATGCAGCAAAATCTAAGCAAACAAAAAAAGAAAACACTGCATCAATCACCCTTTCTGAGTATACTTCCATGAAGGAAAGTCATGCTGAATTATTACACACATGATCTAGGTCAGCAATGAAGGCAACAAGACAAGAGTGTTAACAACACCTCATCTACAAAGATCTCCCTGAACATCACACTGTAGTCCGACCTATTAAATTACCCACAATAACAAGTCTGGAAGCACACTTTGTGAAGTAGAATACCTACTCATCAACACAAAACCTTGGTGATCGATGCAAACTACCAATGGTGGGTCTCCCAAATGGTGGATACTTACCAAGTTAGCACACAGGTAGCTGGCATGTTAAACCTCAATTTTCTGTGGTGGGTAGCATAGGACACTAATGTCATAGAAAAACATTCACCTACACTGATGTCAAGGCCATGATAAAGTAGCACCTAACGCATCATGCAAAGGGTTAACTATATATTTATTACTATTTATTCACACAAGAGGCAACTAAGGGAAAAGTAATACCTACACTAATCTAACCTGACTACTACTAACCCACAACTGTCCCTAACTAACCTAAGCTAAACTTACTCTACACATATAACGAAACGATCTAAACATCAACCCCCCACCCACCATTATGAGACAGGACACATGCAGGACAACACATACTAACCTACACACATACTATACTATCCTAAACAATCATAGATTTTTTTGTATTTTTTAATTGTTTTTAAAAAAAAAATTGTTTTTTTTTAAACAAACAGGAATCCCAACATTGACAACCCACAGAAAAAAGAAAAATAGAAAGAATAAGGACCCCCCACCCTCTTCCCTAACATTAACTAAGCTAACTACCTATACTAACCTAATACTAATCCCCAAAACCCAACTATCAGTACAAAATAGGAAAGAGGAGAGAGAGGAGGGGTAAAAGTAAAACATGGCAAAAGTCCTAGAGGTTGGCCCTCCGTAGGGTCCGCCTGATGGACCGAACCCTTTTCTTGATATATGCCACATCCTGGCTTAGCTTGTCCACCTTTGTAAAAACTTTGTCCAATTTACGGCTTAATGCCAGGAATGCGGCTGGGTCCACAGGAGGGGCTGCTTCAGTCTGTGTGCTGGCCGAGGTGGACCTTGTGCCAGTAGTTGAATGCCCACTGGACTGTCCTGGGTGTTGAACATGGCTGGGTCCAGGTCTTGATGACGAGGCAGGGTCAACTGTCCCCGCCGTTGCTGGGGCCACTTGGGGAGACCTGGTGGATGTGGTGGTGGTGGCTGTTGTGGGCAATGTAGGGCCGCCCTGTGGTGAGGCCCACCATGCCCCGGAGGCCCGATCTGCTTGGTATTTGCGGGCCATCCTCCTGTACCCCGACTGCACCTGCAGGATGTGCCGGTATCACATGGCACGCCTCTCAAACTGGTGTCTATCTGCGGCACTCATGTTTGCAGCTGTGAAGAGATATGGCAAATATTTACCGTGGGAAATGCATTGGGTGGAATAGCACAATGGGTCATTTGCACATTACTTGTACTGTATTTGTTCCAGCAATTGTCACAACATAGTTCATTGAAAGTCTCAGAGGAAGTACATGTGAAGCCTGCATACATAAGGCCATCTCACACCTAGCATATCCATGTCTCTACATGATGGGTGACATCAGCCTAAACTTCTCATCCAAATAATGCCTAATGCAGCTGACATTATGGCTGAACCTCTTCCGCATACTGACTTCACTACATATGTCACTCTATGTGATAACTATCACAACCCTCACTCAATGCCATTTGTAAATTGTTGTTTGCAAATATTGAACCCATGGGCCATAACCGAATGTGTACACTAGGTTCTAAACAAAGTTGCAAAAGGTCACAAGTATGTGTAACATACTGTTTGCTACAGTCCTAGGTACCCTATTCCCAATCACATGGCACTCTTTGAGGGTGGGGTGGGAAGAACAACCAACATACCCAGATTCAATGCACACCCAGGAGTGTATAGAAAGGTCAACAAGTACAGTATTTGGCTCCACACACAACACCAATGAAGGGCTAGCAACACTTTGGAGTCAGCCAAACATTGTCCTATCCAAGGTCCACACATGTCAAAATGCACTGACTCAGGCCAACATCACATACTACCAGTGAGGCATGTTTTACCACACACACAGAGGAGCAAGAACACCCATGATCATGAGTCAACTGAACACCAAGGCCATTGCACCCTAGTCACACACACTTCTAGTTCAACTTGTGGAAGTACATGCCCCTGGAAGATCCAACCTACAGTGTACACAGTCCATCCTCAACTAGGAAGCTGCATATTTTATACAAGCCTTTTGCCAAAGCTATCTGGGAGAATGTCAGTCTGATATGCAGACTCAGTCCAAGCCAAGTCCCAGAGCAACTCTTACATTAACCAGTGTATTCCACATGACTCATCCCACTCCCCATAGCGGGCCGACTGGAATGACCTACAGCCCCTAAATCTGAGAGATGGCTAAGTATTGGTCTACAGAAACAGAAGTGATATTTGAAATCCCACTAAAGCAACAATGCCAATGAACGGGCAGCGCATCAAATCTTGAATTCTGTTGAACACACAGTAGGCCATCATGCATCACTAGCAAACAATAAAAATAGCACTCAGGCCACACTCACTGTAGGTATCAGGGTCCTCAAAATGTGCCACCTCTCCCACGGTGTACGGTGCAGGTCCACCTGTAAAGCATGAAAGGAAGAATATACTCAGACTCCGTGCACTGACAAATAATTGCAGTTACTATGACACTGTGTGAATATGACATGCGTAATGATACACTTTCACACATGCTCATACTGCATGGATGTATTTTTAAGCAACATTTACATTGGATGTGTCTCCTGCTACAGTTACACACCCTACTACACATATGCAGTGGCCAGGACAGTCATGTGGTGTCAAAGATACACCTCCATTACTATGCCCCAACAATATAGGGTTGCATTCATCTCATCATGTGCATCCCAGAGAGACATCCAAAAGCTGGTTACTTGAGGACTGCATGACCCCTCAAACTCAAACAGGCTATGTGGACATTTTCAACATACACCAACCAGACACACATGTGACATATGTGTGGACAACATAGCTAACTTCATGTGACGTGAAGGCACCACACATTTATAGCATCATCATGGGTTTACAATTTTCAAGCTAGCTATGGCGTCTACATATGTAGGTATGATGTTTCAATATCACTTTTTCACTGGCAATTATGACCTGTAGAGTTCAAATAGAGGCATTAACGTGTCGCTTGTCTGACACAAAGGCAACAACACATTACATACAGCTACAGGCATCCGGTATTTGTTGAAAACATGAGCCATCTGACTGCTAGCATTGGTCTTCCTACACATTGTGCAACAAATACATATTAGGTTTCCCTAGCATTACACACAGTCAGCTACTTATCTAGCAGATTGGGTAACAATCATCACATGTCCCCACAGAGCTTTCAATTATTCACATGTAATTGATTTGTACTCACCAACATGGCCACCAATCCTGATTCCCAGGTGGTCCAGCAGATCCTGCTCCCTGGATATCAGATCAGCCCAGCGGTGCTTGAGTTGATGCTCATTCCTAATGCTACCATAGACCCAGCCCAGGTGATGCCGCACCTTCCCCCACCGGACTTTACGTGCCTCTGTGTGATACCCCTGTATCACACGGCCCCCAGGCTCCAGCATGAGTGGGAGGAAATGGCAAACAAGCCAAATGAATCCCCCCAATTCCTCCTCACCCATCCTGGCAAGCCGAGGCCTACCTGAGATATTTACAAATTGAAAGGTGAAAAATTAGACAAAAAAGTAAAAGTGGGAAATGGGGAAAGGTAGAGTAGTGAAGGAAAAAGAAAACTTAAGAAAAATTGCCCAACTAACCCCAAATTTAAACTACCCAGAACAGACTCCCACTGACAAAACAAACAAACACAGGATTTGACAAGAGTATACAAAACAGACTACGACAATATTAGACAACAAGACTATGATCACAAAAGCACAATATACAAGGTACACAGAACACAAAAGCAGTAAAACACAGGACAACACTTTTCACAGCCACACAGTCTAGAAGAATCTGAGACTGCAAAGTGAAAGTGAAAGTGAAAGTGAACTCACAGTACAGATTATGTAAACAGGATATCCTATTACATCACTTCCTGCAGAAAATGGCCGCCGTTTTTATTTTTCCGTTATGCGTCATATTTTCACACATACAGATTGTGCGTCATATTTTTTGACGCATAACATTGCACATAATGCAGAGTCAAAACTAATTTCTTCATTGTTCCCTTACATTTGTGTGAGGCTGAGTTTACAGTTCTACAGTAGAATTGCAATTTGCTGGCAAATATGAGAAACAAATATGAAAATTATATTTGACTCTGAATTCTGTGCACTCCTGTACGTCAAAAAATTATGACGCCCATGCTGTATGCGTGGAAATATGACGCTTCATAGACAATATGGTGTACATGTCATGTACCTTATTATTTTATTATTTTTCATATAATATTTTTTGACTCTGCATTCTGTGCACTCCTGTACGTCAAAAAATTATGACGCCCATGCTGTATGCGTGGAAATATGACGCTTCATTGACAATATGGTGTACATGTCATGTACCTTATTATTTTATTATTTTTCATATAATATTTTTTGACTCTGCATTCTGTGCACTCCTGTACGTCAAAAAATTATGACGCCCATGCTGTGTGCGTGAAAAAATGACGCATTTACACAAAAATGTCTAAATTTTTTCAAGTTGTGAAAGGAACTTTGTCATGGCCAAACGGTGCTATGTGATACACATTTGTGGTTAGCTATGACACATGTCCCTTATTGGATGTATAGAAGGCATTCACACTGTAAGATTTATGATTGCTCAAAATGTTTATCAACCATATTTGTACACATATTTTGGGTAATTGCTGATGGCTATTTGGAAATGATGAATGGGATACCAGGATGTATTCCTTCTCAAAAATGTGTCCACATTTATCACGGTAATGCATTTATCTATAGTCCAAGCAGGGAGTGCAATAGTCACTTACACTTTTTATGGGGCTAACCATGTCCTAATAATGATTTTGTGTATCTGATTTGTGTTTGACTTTTGACATGTAGGCCACACATGCGCCTTATGCATGTGTTTACTTCACATCTACCTAATTCTTGTATATTTGGGGGGCGGTAGAGGTGGACTTAGGCCCCCAGCACCCTAGGTTTTGCTCTTCCAGATTTGCTAATTTATCCAGGTCTTTCATTTATGCTGTTATGCTAAACCTGCAGCAGCAGGCTAATGGAAGGCCATAGGGTATGAATCACTGTTAGCCATTCAATCATCCCATTAGCCCATTTGACGTTTGCCCTATTGATTATTTGGAGCAATCTGACATACCATTTTGCACTGACTATGTTTGCTAAATCTCGGCGTTCCTCATGTGCTGATGACAAATAGGTTGTTGATGTATGTGGCCCTTTATGCATTACCTGGTTTAGTGGCATGTTACATTCTTCCTGCTAGGTTCGAACTGGGCCACTACTGTGATCGGCTGCTTGCAAATATTTGGTTGATTGGATGACATATGTTTATATGTGTGGGGGAATGTGGATCCACTATCAACTGTCTGGGTGTATGTTGTCACTGTAACTTCAAGGTCTCCTCATGAGTTAGTGGCAGCTAATCTTGTTGCAATTGGGTATTGTTTATATCAAAAATTGATACATGCTATTGAGGACATGGTCACGTACACATGGATGGTCCCACCCTGTCACTGAACACGTGTAATGAGACTTTCAAATGAGCTACATTTTTGTGCTGAGTGAGAGACTGTCTCAGGTGTCTGGATCCGGCATGTGTCATTGCCACATTTGTACTCCTGTTGGCCTCTGTGGATGGTAATGTATCATGAAACATCATAGCCTCTGTGCAGACATTTGTGGTGTATATTTTTTGTGTGATGAGTGTTATGTCATTATTGCACAATGAGACGACATTCTTCTTCAGCAAATTCAAACTAAAGGTGGGCAGAAATGAATAGGCCAAAGCATGATGTGGTGTTTGTTATCTGTGTTTATTTACAATTGTGCAATAAGTGTTGATATAAGAAATTATGAAAATAAATTATTTACAAGCTGTTGGCGCCTACGCACTCCAGCAGCTGTGTTTGGCTGTTCCCCCTCCTGTTGCAGGCCAGCATCCTCCTCTTCGTCGTCTTCCGGCATGTCTGGGTCTGGTTCAAGGAGGGGAATGTTCCTTTTTACACAAATATTGTGCAATATGGCACAAGTGAGTATGATCCTACAGACCATCTCTGGGGAATATAGTAGGCTACCGCCAGTGATGTCAAGGCAGCGGAACCTTGACTTTAGGATCCCAAAGGTCCGCTCAACAATGCTGCGTGTCCTCTTATGGGCGTCATTGTATGCCCGCTCTGCAGCAGTAGTCGGGTTCCCAAATGGTGTCATTAGCCAAGGCTGGATGCCATACCCCTGATCAGCTGAAAGAGAAACACAGAATGGGATCAATTAGATGTAGGAGGCACTCTTGTACAGACCTTTGATGGCAGTAGTTGTGTTGTGTTGTCTGTGACTCTTTTGTGTACTAATGTGACAACCTATACTTGTAGGAGAAAAGTTTTGCATTGAGTTTTTTCCTTGGCTGAGCAAGTGTTTGTTAGCTAACCGTTTGTCATCAGTATGTATTTGGATTTTCAGAACAGTGTGCCCTCCCTTGCATTGTGACTTGTGATACACGTGTCCGTGTGTCTTCACTGGGGGTGAGATGATTGTTCCATGCAGAGTTAAAACATGAAAGTGTAGTTAACACGTTCATATGAAAGTACCCTGGACATCCCATACCTTAAGACTTATGCAATGTGTTAATGTACAGGTTATTGTGACACTTCCAATTTGCAAGGTGACATTTAGGCAACCACACTCATTATTGTCTTCACATTAAGCTGTGGAGTAAATTCCAATGTGTGACAGGTTCAATGGTGACTTCAGAAACATGGCTAGTGATGTGAGGACCTCAGTGTGTTCCTGGCTAGGTGTTGCTATTGTGGTGTAGGTGTTGTTTGTCCTAGAGGGTTGCTGTGCAGTGTGTATATAAGTTTGATTTTTGTACTTACCAACAAGTAGTCCATTGCCATACCGTCCATCCTGGAAGTGTTGGTTGATGGTGCTGTGACGGAAGATGAATGTGTCATGTACACTCCCAGGATATTTTGCCACGATGTTGCTGAACAATCCTTGGTGATCGACTATGGCCTGCACCTTGATTGAATGTGTGTGCTTCCTGTTGCGGTAGAGGTGTTCTGTTGCAGCAGGTGGCACAAGGCGTACGTGTGTGCAGTCGATTGCACCAAGGACGTGTGGGAAGCCACTGATGGCGTAGAACCCCTGTTTATTTTCCTGCTGCTTCTGCAGTGTGTTAGGGAAGCAGATGTGGCGGGTGTCAGGCGAATGATGGCATCCAGGACTTTTGGCAGGAATGCGGAGAATGATGGTTGTGATATTCCACCAACCAGGGCACCAGTTGTCTGAAACGAGCCACTTGCCAGCAGGTGAAGTACGGCAAGCAGCTTTGTTTCTGTTGGTATGGTGTGGGGTGTCACCAAAGTGGGGGCCAACTGCTGTTCAATATTTCTCAGCAGCTGCTGAATGGCCGGCCAGTTCAACCGGTACCTCTGTATGATGTTGTGTTCCCTGAGGCCATGCAGGGTTGTTCTTGGGCGGAATATCCTCTCCTGCCTTCTGCGCTGCCTTTGGGGTCCCTGCTGTTGTTGTTGTAGCTGCTGTTGTTGCTGCAGGGCTCTGCGTCTACGTGCACGCTGAATAACAATCACCTCCATGTCTCCCTGTTGCTGCTCTGCTGCTCTGTTGTTTGTTCTGTGTGTTCTGATTAAATACAGGTGTGTTTGCCCCATTTTAATGCCTGCCCTGACCCAGGCGTTAAATTTTGGCGCACATCGGGCTTTGCGTCATTTTTTTGCTCCGCCTACCGGCCGAGAGTCCTTTTTGCCCGGAAGCATAAATACGGCGCACAGCTGTGTGCGTCGTTTTTTGGACGGGAACGCCTACCCTGCATGTCATTAACGCAGGGCGGGTTGCCGCTTCCAGAAAATGGCGCACACTGCGTTTTTTTCGCGTGCGCGGCCTCGGGCATCAGGGTTTAAATATGGGGCAACGTTTGCGCTGATTGTGCGTCAAAATTTTTGACGCACATTCGGCACAAACGGAGTATAAATATGCCCCTTAGGCCCTCAGTACGACTTCACAGCCAGCAGACCGCCAGTGCGGACGGTCTGCTGACCAGCATATTAGGAGTCGTGCGAAGACTCCGCCGACAAAGTTGAAGAGGCGGGTGCATTGCCAGCACCCCCATGGCAGCAAGACTCCGCCCGCCGTATTACGAGCCGCCAGGACCCATCCCTCCCAGACGACCAGCTCACCGGATAAGGTAAGGTGATCATCCAAAAGGGGGAGGGGAGGGTGTTGGGTGCATGTGTGTGGTGTGTGTGTGTGAGTGGGGGTGTATGAGTGCGTTTTTATTAGCGAGTGAGTGGGGGTGTCTATATGCAAGTCTGCAAGTGAGTGGGGTTGCATGTGTGCAAGTGTGCGTATGCGGAGGGGGTAGTGTGTGAATGTATGTGTTCGTGGACGGGGTGAGGATGTGCATGAATATGGAGGGGGTGGCGTTGTGAATGAATGTGGTTGGGGGTGCATGTGTGAGCGATTGTTTATGGATGGAGTGGGGAGGTCAGTGAGTCTTTGAGGATGGGGAGGAGGGGGTGTTTGTTGGTGCGTGTGTGCATGTGCATGTGTTTGTGTAAGTGGATGAGGAGGGGGGTGCGTGTTTGTGTGAGTGAACCAGGAGAGCGGGTGAGTGGATGTATGCGGTGCAGGGGGGATGGAGGAGTGAGTGGATGTATGCGGTGCAGGGGGGAGTGAGTGTATGTATGCGGTGCAGGGCGGAGGGCGGGTCTGGGTGTTTGGATTGATGTGTACGGTTGAGGGGGTGTTTGGAAGTGTGTGGATGGGTGGGGGGGTGCATGGAGGTGTGGGGACATGTGTGCATGTGTGTGTGCCCGTGACAGGAATGAGAATTCCTGTCACTGGGTGCGTTACGGCCAGGGTTTTCGTGGCGGGGTCACCGCCACGGAAAGCCTGGCAGTCTGCAGCCTTGTAATTCAGCAGTCAGGCTAGGGCCTGCCACCGGGCTGGAGGAGCTCACTGCCAGCCGCATCGGTGCGACCGCACCGGTGGGCCAGGTTGCGTTGTGGCAGTTTGGCTTCTGCCAAACCACACAAGTTGCAAAGCGGCAGTCTTTACCACCGGGTCCGCGACGGTGAGACCGCCACAGCGAGGCTGGCACTCTGATGACCGCCAGCCTCGTAATGAGGGCCTCAATGTGTGAAGAGATTCTCCATTTACATCACATGATGGCAGAGAAGTGTGGAAGCCATCTACGGACCAAGCTTATTTGTGAGTCTGCAAAGTCCATTGACCTGCCTGTCTAGGCGGGAACTGAATCAATCGTTCTTGGACCTCAGAGGAATACAAAGGGCTTTTGTTTCACTGTAAGCCTTTCAGATGTCTTCCTTGGCTAGAGCTGGTCATCCTAAGCCTACAGGCAGATCCTCAATTCAAGGTGCAATACCACTCTGCCCATAACAAAGCCATGCCAGTTAGTACAGTGCATGCCCGTGGATCAGCGGAGGCATCTACCTCCTGAAAACTGTGATAGCAACCGGCTTCCAACCTCTAATATTTCTGACTCTCCTTGGGTGGCAACGATGAGGTACCAATCCATTGCATTTTATCAATTGGCACAAAAAATATTGACTCATACCACGTTGTGTCTAGTTCCAGTCCTATGACCACGTTTAGTAACCTTCCCATTACTAGCACTAGAGCCTGGAAACCCAGTACATCAGACACACAAGACAAACGCATGTGGTCCAGTTTCCTTTTTGGCAACCAATAACATCTCTTATTTACTTGTTGAGGATCTGAATTCACATTTGGGTAGCGATTAACTGGGATATTGGTATGACTTCCACAGTACTGGATCAAATCCAATTGGCTATGCAGACATATTGATAATAGCCAGTTTACTGGCTTACTACACTGAGAAATGCAGACTTCATGCTTCAGATTCCTTTCCGGAGGGATCTCACTGCCCAACATCACACCTTCACCGCTTCCAAAGTTTGAAACCAAAAGTATGGAAGAAGCCCGGCAAAGGTGTGGGGCGGGGACCCTCCTCATCATAAAATAGAAACCAAAGGAGCAGTGGACCATGGAATCAGGCATCAGAAGCTAGCCTGGCTTCATTTCCAGTTCTAGAACCACCCCCATGCCAAAATGCCTGCCCCCATTATACGCTACCTGCGTGTATTTATCGCCATTCCCTCTAAGTAGTAACCTGGGGGTGGCGGTATGAAAATAAATAGCGTGGAAGAGTAATCAACAGGCTAAAAAAATCTGAAGACCTCAACCCAGGAAAATTATGGTCCTATTGTGTGCTTGCTAAAACGTCTGTAGTGAGGATAGCTATAATGACACTGATGTGTCTGTTGTACCCCTAGGGGTACACAAGCATGGGCTTTGACCTGCTAAAACATTATTGATTGCAATCAATGTATACAGTCACACAACATAATTTTTTGTCCTACACGCAATATTTTTGCAAGAACTATAAACATTTCTGGTGTGGTATAACATCTTTCGCAAGCGCTAGGTCATTCTGTGTTTGTATTATAAACCAAAATTAGTAGTTTTATTGGCCCCGGTTTTTCTGCTTGTAAATAAAGTCATGCCTTTGAGAGAGCGTAGCTTATATAATCTATAGTAACATGAAATGTTTATGAATCAATGTGTGATAATGCTGCATAGAAACTATAATAATAGTAATTTTGCTTAGACGTGCACTTGAATTGTGACCACGGGGAGTGGCCACCAATGTATACGTAGAATAATAATAATAACTAAAATGTTTATGTTATGTTTAAATAAGTTTGTACCAATGATTGCGTTATTGAATCTGTGCTGAAATCCTCATAGGCCTTAAGTTAGCATGAGCCGAAGCTTAGCTGCTTGGCTCTCATCTTAAATGCATTTTTTCTATTTTTCAGTATGCTGACTCACAAAGGGACATGACCCTGCGTGTTCTTTTTCTTCAAACTAGAAGACAAATGTAACCATGTTAGATCCGTTCACACAGCCTTTGCAGAATAAATGTTAAAAGTAAATTGAAACAGTGTAGATGAATGTAATGTACAAGGTCATTCAAACCGGTGAAGACAATGGAGCTGCTGACCAAAAGATGTGCAAAGAATTACAGAAAGATGAAATCATACCGGACGTGCCACCTTGGAAGACGTCAATTATGAAGACCAATCAAAGACTTGTAAAGTGATATGCGGTGAAGAGTTGGGTTACCTAATGTATTTTCTGATAGGTTAAAGCTAGTGGGGTATAACAGATGACCAATAGAATTTTGGGGGAATGTACAATGGAAAAGGGATAAAAACCCATGTCACGGGGAGTCATTTAGGTGGGTTAGGGAATGCTATTGATTTTATCCAGAAACTCTGTCTCTCTGTTTGGTGATTTGTTACTTTATTAAAACCATTCTCGCCCTTAGTTTTGTCCATTTACACTTTTCCTCCTTATGAGGGAAGTGCCCTTTTGCCCCGGAACCGAGTCCTGACTGATGGCGATTTGACTGATGTCCTGAGGACGAAGGCTGAACCTGTGCGCTGACCTAAACTTTGGAGGGTAATTATGACAATGTAATTGTGATTTGTCTGTTTGCTTTTCCTTTCTAGGTACCAACTGCTTACTTTTGACAGAGACTTTAGTTAGATGTGTTCCAAATTGGTGTTCTAAATTGTTTTGCATGAAGCCCAACATGCTAATGCTAATCATTGGTAAGGACAGGTATTCACCAAAATTGATGCAAATAGACAAACGACCGAAACTATGCTTTGTTGAACTGACGCGATATTGACACTCTGCTAAACTTGATCTATGTTCACGCCGTGTTATGTTCTGATGTTTGTGATTCTCGCTTTAATGAAATCTTATCAAAGTTGCCATATCGTGACTATGCTATTATGTTTCTTGGTTTTGAGATTGACACATCTGCTCTTAGATTGTAACTAATAGAGAATAAAAATCATAAAATTCTACTAAACTGGTGTGGTTATTCATGGCTGCAAGGTCATGGTAGAGTTTTGAATTGATTAATGACTTTGAAATGTATTATTATGATAAATATTGATGACATTATTGACGTATTGATTGACATATTGATTAGCTATCTCGTCCTAATGTGTCTCTCAACTGGGTCAAAAGATTCATTGGCCTAAAACGAGTCCTGATGTGTAATAAAATATCATAAAGGGACGCGTTATCAGTGTTGGTAGCAACCTTTGGGGCCCTAGGATTGAGAATCATTGTTTAGACTGTTTTTCTGAGATAATGCAAATTGGGGGTATGATGTGTTTCTAAATTCACCATGACTTTCCCGGGATCTCGGAGCCTGCCTAAGTGAGTTGGGGATGTTCTCGGCGTTCTAGCATGTGTGATGTAGGATTTGCGCTTGCTCAGCTTATGTATTTTGCAGGTGATTTGTGAAGTTTATGTGTATCTAGGCCAGGTAAATGTTGTTTTAGTAGGAGTGGGCGTACTCCGCAGTATGAGAGTAGGGAAGTCGGCGTACTTCATATGAGTATGGCCCTTTGTGCTCAAAATTATCCACGTGGTTGGTTGTTCATGTACGGACCTGTCGTGGTCTAAGACTCCGGAGTATATTGACAAGTGTAGGAGACACTTGGGTGTATGTTGTAATTTGTGCGGTTTAATTAGGTCAATCGGGGGTGGTTGACAAGTCGAGTTTGAGTCAAATTGTATGTGTGAAACCTTCGATGGAGATTTGGCAAGTTCTAAAGTGCACTAGGACGAACCATTGACAAGTCGAGAGTTGGATTTGCAGGTCGAATTCTGCTTGCGTATGTGGGAACTGAGAAGGAGAGAGTAGTGGCCGAGGCTTCAAGTGAAATCTCTGTAAAGTTCTGAAGCAAATGTGTTACCCTTCCTGTAGTAAACCGGCAAATTTGTGTTGTTGTTAAAGGTGCTTGCAGTAATTTTGCATTAGTTTGGTGTGAATCCAGTGAGGGGCGGACGAGTCGCAAGACTTTGTCAGCTGCAGTGTGTAAGTGTGACGTCAGTGGTGCCGCGCTGAGATAGGTCAGTTGTAGAGAGGGGTCGCGAACGGATTGGCTGCCGTCCGTGAGAGGCAATAGGTTGAGAAAGGTGGGTAAAGAGTGTCCTGGGAATTAAAGTCACTTCTTGATTAAATGCAAACAAAAGAAAAGACGCAAAGATGAATTTTGTCAAAGCTTTTAAGAGTGCTCTGAAAGGAGACACATACATTATGGCGAGTGAAGGGGAGCCTACACCGCCTGAGGGAACTCCAGCTTATATAGTCATGGAGGAGAAAGGTGTTGCACCTTGTTTGTGGATGAAACAGTGGCGCAAATTGACAGAAAAAGAGGGATGTTTGGCGTTCCCAGAACATGGGACGTTCAATACGAAAGTTCTAGAGAATTTAAGGAGGATGTTAAGGGGCATATTTATACTCCGTTTGCGCCGGATTTGCGTCGTTTTTTTTACGCAAATCCGATGCAAAACTAACTCCATATTTATACTTTGGCGTTAGACCCGTCTAGCGCCAAAGATCTTGGAGTTTGCGTCATTTTTTAGCGTGGACACCTTCCTTGCGTTAATGGATTATACCCTGGTATCAGTTGTGGTTGCGGCTGAGGCAACAATTGCGGAGTTGACTCAATCTGCACTAACCTCGATTTTGTATGTATCGGGTCTGGCGGCACTATCAGATTTGTAGTAGTCTCTAGTACTGGGACGTCTGGATAGATTTTCTGCATCTGCGGTGGAGGTTGCAACTGTATCTGCATGTCTGGTGCAGTGGGAACACTGACACCATTCTGTATCAAACCTGTATCACTAGTCTGTGCTGCATCAGTAACTCCCTTCTCCTGCGTCTGGTTCCCAGGACCTGCGCTAGTGGTCGGGACATTGTCGCTTACCGCATAAGGTGGGGGGCGATCATGTAATATCTGATTTAGGAATTTTTCATCGTCTGAATCATCTTCTTCTTCCCAAAATCTCTTAGTTTCTTTAGGCTTACTAGAGTCTTTGTCTGTTTTACAGGTGGCTTTCTTTCCCTGCGTCTAATCTCCCTGCGTAATTGCTGGGAATAATTTTAATCCATCAACTATTCCCCGTCTCCACATTTTGCTTTCATTATCCCACCTAGCTTCCGCATAAGTCTTTTCCACTCTTTTTATTCTTCTTTGGAATTTCTCTTGTCTCTGTTTAAGAGCCATTAGATCCCAAATTGCTAAAGCCTCATACTGAGCTGACCTCGGAGGTGGCTTTTGTACACTTAGGGCCGTATTTATACTTTTTGGCGCACAACTGCGCCAACGCAGTTGTGCGTCCAAAAAATTTACGCCATTTCAAAGCGCCATGCGGGCGCCTTATTTATGGAATGATGTTAGCCGGCGTAGCTGCCTGGTGTGCGTAAAAAAAAATGACTTACACCAGGCAGCGCCGGCGTAGGGGAAAATGGAGCTTGGGTGCCAAAAAATGGGGCAAGTCAGGCTCAGGCAAAATGTTCGCCTCAACCCGATTAGCCCCCCTATGCCACCCAAAAAAAAAAAAATACTTACCTGAACTTACCTTCAGTTCCCTGGAATGGGTCCCTCCATCCATGGGCGTCCTCCTGGGGTGGGCAAGGGTGGCAGGGGGTGTCCCTGGGGGCATGGGAGGGCACCTCTGGGCTCCTTCCGAGCCCACAGGTCCCTTAACGCCTGCCCTGACCAGGCGTTAAAAAATGACGCTAAAGCGACTGGACGTCATTTTTTTTGACCCACCCACTCCCGGGCGTCATTTTTGCCCGGGAGTGTAAATACGGCGCACATGCCTCGGAGTCATTTTTTAGACGGGAATGCCTACCTTGCATCTCATTAACGCAAGGAAGGTGTCCACGCAAAAAAATGACGGAAACTCCAAGATCTTTGGCGCTAGACGGGTCTAACGCCAAAGTATAAATATGGAGTTAGTTTTGCGTCGGATTTGCGTAAAAAAAACTACGCAAATCCGGCGCAAACAGAGTATAAATATGCCCCTAACTGTGCAAGACGAAATGCTCGATTACCTGTTTCAATGATGGAATTGAGGTGCAGACAAACAGTGATGATGAAGGGGATGATGGTCAGTTCTCAGAGTCAGAGACAGAAAACGCAAATGAAGATTACCCTTTGATAACATTATTCCCGATGCTTACAGTGACTGACTTACAGGGAACAGTGACAGAGAAAGTGTGGGATTTAACAGGAAAGGAAATGGGACTGATAAAAGGAGTGGAACCAGTTAAAGTTCAAGTGAAACCAAACGCAGTGTTTCCCCAGGTGCCGCAGTACCCTATGGCACAAGATGTTCTTATCCAGGTGGCGCAAATAATTGCAGACTTTGTGAAACAGGGAGTCTTGAAGGAAGTATTGAGCAGCCCATGTAATTCACCGATAATGGGTTTGAAAAAGCCTTGTAGGAAGGTTCGAATTGTGCAGGACTTGAGAAAAATAAACGAGATTGTAGTGAAGTGTTGCCCCATAGTGCCCAATCCAGCAGTGATCATGTTTCAGGTTCCGTGCGATGCTGAATGGTTCACCGTTGTAGACCTGTCACAAGCTTTCTTTTCGATACCTCTTCACGAGGACAGACAGTTTTTATTCAGTTTCCAATTCCTGGACAAGGTGTACAGTTGGTGCAGAATTCCTCAAGGGTTTTCTGAATCACCATCCATCTTCAACCAGATATTGAAAAAGGACTTAGAATCCTTAGTACTGCCTTTCAATTCGACACTAGTACAGTACATTGACGACTTGCTGATTGCATCCAGGACAAAAGTTGACTGTAAATATGACACAATTGCCTTACTGAATCATTTGGGTAAGAACGGATATAAAGTGTCGCCAAAGAAGCTGCAGTACTGTCAGAAAGAGGTGAAGTACTTAGGACACTTGATTGAGAGAGGGTCCAGGAGAATATCGAAGGAAAGGATGACAGCCATTTTGCAATTGAACCCCCGACAACAAAGAGAGATGTCAGGATGTTTTTGGGAATGGTGGGCTACTGTCGTCAGTGGATACCCAACTTCTCAATTATCTCAAAGCCATTGATACAGCTGACAGGTAAAGAAATTAAGGATGAGCCATACACCATAACCCTATCCAAAGAGGAGCTTGAGTCATTCATGGAATTGAGAGAGTGCATGTGCAGGGCACCAGCTTTGGGTATGCCTGATTACACAAAACCTTTTCTACTGTTTTGTCATGAACATGATGCTTGTTCTTTGTCTGTCTTAACACAGGTCCATGGAGGTGCAAACCGCCCTGTAGCATATGTTTCAGCTACCTTGGACCCAGTCGCAGCAGCCTTACCGGGTTGTTTGCGCGCATTTGCAGCAGTTGGTCAAAGCCTCATGCAGTGTGAAGGCATAGTGATGGGACATCCTTTGACAGAAATGGTTCCTCATTCAGTTGAAATTTTGCTAACTCGAACCAAAACTCAGCACATGGCAAATGCCCGACTTACCAGATATGAGACAATTATATTGGGGTCACCTAATGTTTCACTGAAGCGATGTACTGTATTAAACCCGGCAACTCTGCTTCCTGTTGAGAGTACCGAGATTAATAATGAAGAGGAAGTGGAGCATGACTGTCTTGAGGTTACGGAACTATGTACCAAGCCCCGACCTGACATTCAAGATACACAGTTAAAGGAAAATGACTGCATTATGTTTGTTGATGGATCCTGTTTGAGAGACTCAGTCGGAATGCTGAGAGCTGGTTATGCTGTATGTACCATAACTGGTATCATTGAAGCTTCCTGGCTCGAGAGAGTGTATTCCGCACAAGTGGCAGATTTAATTGCCCTTACTAAGGCATGTGACGCAGCTGAAAATCTGAGAGTCACTATCTATACTGACACCAGATACCAATTTGGAATTGTACATGATTTTGGCCCATTGTGGTCACAGAGAGGTTTCATGCGATTCAGTTACCTCTTGAAATTGCCGTGGTGAAACGCAATGCTCATGTTAAGTCACAAGACTTTGGGGGTCATTCTGACCCCAGCGGTCAAGGACCACCGGGGCCGGCGGTAGCACCGCCAACAGGCTGGCGGTGCTCCGCCGGGCATTCTGACCGCGGCGGTACAGCCGCGGCCAGAAACGTAAAGTAGGCGGTGTACCACCGACTTTCCGCTGCCCATGGGAATCCGCCATGGCGGCGCAGCTTGCTGCGCCGCCATGGGGATTCCGACCCCCTCACCGCCATCCTGTTCCTGGCGGTTCCGCCCGCCAGGAACAGGATGGCGGTGAGGGGTGTCGTGGGGCCCCTGGGGGCCCCTGCAGTGCCCATGCCAATGGCATGGGCACTGCAAGGGCCCCCGTAAGAGGGCCCCACTTTGAATTTCAGTGTCTGCTCAGCAGACACTGAAATTCGCGACGGGTGCTACTGCACCCGTCGCACATCCTCCACTCCGCCGGCTCCATTCGGAGCTGGCATCCTCATGGAGGGGTGTTTCCCACTGGGCTGGCGGGCGGCCTTTTGGCGGTCGCCCGCCAGCCCAGTGGGAAACCCAGAATACCCGCGCCGCCCGCCGGGGTCAGAATGACCCCCTTTATGTCCATGGGAAACGGCTATGCAGATCAAGTCGCAAGATTTTGTGCATTGAACTGTATATCGTTCAAGGACCAGTGGGAATTGTTACTGCAAACCGAAAATTACACATGTTTGAACCTTGCATTAAGGGTGGTTGATACACTAGATGAGCTGAAAACACTACAGGGTCGTGCTAGCAAAGAGGAAAAACGCTCCTGGCAGAGAATGCAATGTGTACAAAGAGCTGACGATTTATGGGTCTCAGAGAAGGGGAAACTGGTTTTGCCAAACAGTCTTCTGTCACAATTTGCGAGGCTCTACCCTGGACAGGCACATCTTGGGAGAGACGCAATGATCAGGTCATTCAAGATTGACTGGTTTAACCCAAAATTCAGACATGCCGCAGAGGTTACCTGTCACAGGTGCATCATCTGTCAACAGATGAATGCTGGAAAAGGGACTGTGGTAACTTTGAGCCACATAGGGAGAGCTGGTGGTCCATTTAGCAATATGCAAATGGTTTTTATTGAGATGCCTGTTTGTGGAGGATTGAAATACGTGTTGGTGATTGTGTGTGTTTTCAGCCACTGGATTGAAGCTTACTCCACACGTAGAAATGACAGTCTCACAGTTGCAAAGCTGCGGCTTGGGGAACTAATACCCAGGTTTGGGTTTCCGGTCTCTATAGAATCAGATAGGGGCAGAAACTTTGACAATGAGGTGATTAAGCTCTTGTGTGCCGCATTAGACATTGAACAGAAACTGCATTGTAGCTACCGCCCTGAAGCATCAGGAATAGTAGAACAAATGAATGGTACCTTAAAATCGAGAATGGCGAAGATGTGCGCAGCTACCAATATGAAATGGCCAGATGCATTGCCCTTAGTACTGATGTCGATGAGGAACACCCCTGATAAGAAGACAGGACTATCACCCCACAAGATCCTTATGGGTAGAGCTATGAGGCTGCCCGCAGTACCTGCAAATGCTCTTGTGAATATCACGGATGAAATGGTGTTGGACTACTGCAAAAGTTTGGCTGATGTGGTTCGCTCTTTTTCTCACCAGGTGGAAGCCAACACATTGCCACCGATCAGTGATACAGGTCACACTCTGCAAGCCGGTAACTGGGTGGTTGTTAAGAAGCACGTGAGAAAATCGTGTTTGGACCCACCCTGGAAGGGGCCATATCAAGTAATATTGACAACAACCACTGCTGTGAAATGTGCAGTCGTTCCCAACTGGATACATGCCAGTCACACAAAGAAGGTAACGTGTCCAACTGATGAGGAACTTGAAGTTTCTGACTCAACAGTTCCAGAGAGGGAAGTCTCAGGGCCTGAGAATAGCCAAGAGGGAACTGAGACTGCAGGAGAGCCCACTGAGAACAGCTTAGTCCCTCAAACAATAAACGAGTTTGAGAGAGGTGACAATGTGCCTATCTCAGTAGAGGCAGCAGGAGAACTAAATCAAGGAGAGGTTCTCCCAGAAGCAGATGGATACGGGTTAGAGCTAGAACCCGTTACAGATCCAGAAGAAGAAGAAGAAGGGGAAATAATAGAAAGAGATCAAAGTACACCGGCATCCTGTGAGCCAGTTGCAGGTCCATCAAGAGAAAACACTATAGCACAAGAGGAACGTGCTGTTCAGCGACCTGAAAGAACAAGTAGGAAAAAGACCCATTAGGGAGATAACTGGCCAGAGAAGCAGGCTGCGAAAGAAAGGATCGCACCAGGTGAAACAATAACGGAAGAAACCGATACCACAAGGACAGAGAATTTGAGTGAAGGAGAATTTCAAGGCGAACGCCGATTGAAAAGAAAGAGAACCGCAAATAGAAGGTACGCAGGTCCTGAATGGGCATATGCAACAACATCCGAATGGCAACAAGAATTCTTAGCATTCTGTTTTGATCGAGAAGTACCAGGCCAATACTACGGTACCTGAAATCAATTAGGAAAAGAGACTGTGTTAAAACTGAAAAGAAATTGAAAGTTGAAAAGCTAAGAAAGAGACTTATAAATTACCGGATGTGACACTGATAACCTAAATTGACTTTGAAAACCCGATTATGACATGCTGCTTACCTCATTTGACAAAAGGGTCCTGGAGTGAGTGAAACGCTGTAAATATACGCAGAGAGAAAGAGTTTTTTTTTTTTGCGTTAAAAAAAAAAAAAAAAAGAGTTTTATATCGTCCTCAATTGATTATTGTTCTACTATCTGATTCTTTACAGACATGGCTTATAATACAGGTAGTAACAAAAAGGGTAAGGTGTGTGGTTGGTTGAGTCTTATATTAGGTATCGTGTGTGCGATAATAATTGTAGGTGTGATTGTGGGAATGCCGTGGTTGGATAAGAAAGTGACTAACACTGCTTCAAAACCTGAGACTACAACGCTAACACCGTGGGAGAAGTTTGAGCAGGATGCAAAACACTTGCATGAGGGAACTAATTCAAAAGGGGAGCTTTCTACTAATGTTTTCTATCGCTTGCTGAATGAGTACGTTGAGACCATGAATGCGAAAAACTGTTATGTGTGCACAAAGATTCCTTCATCAGTGCAAGAAGGGGTCACCTATCATAGTCTTCCTTTAACATACGGGATAAGTTGTAGCTTGCTATTAACAAGATTCTATAATCAAGAGCATGTGCAATACTTCTATTCAAATTTGGATGTAGTGTTTTCTTTTGTGCCTGTGATTGAGTTTCTGAACAAATTAGCTAAAGAGCATAGTATATAACTAGTTAGAGGTTTCTTTGAACTAACACTTACATTTGGGACAGCTTATGCACACCGCAATAATCTGACTTGCTTATTGACACCTGTAGAGAAAAGCTTCTTAGATCACACCGATGATAGATGCAAAGCACTGAAAGAAAGATTAAAAAAGGGTCTAGAAAAATGCACATATGCAAATGATTATGCTTACACTGCAATAAAGACGCAAGGCAAACTAGCTATAGACGCATTACATGTAGGAAGGCTTTGTATTTATAGGCCGAAATCTGAACATGACACTTTATTTGTGGGAACGAGTGAATGCAGGCATGTGTTTTTGTTTCAGAGTAAATGGACATTCATGTTAAATGGACAGGATCCAGCGATCCCTGGGATCTATTATATTTGTGGACTTAATGCTTATTATCGTCTCCCTAAGGGATGGTATGGGACATGTTATTTGGGAATAGTTTTCCCAAACATCTACCAAATTGATGACTTAAAGCAATTACCTAAAACATCTGAATTAAAACATGCTAGACAAAAACGAGAGACAGCGGCTGCTGTCGTTGGAGACATATTTGGAGCCATAATTCCTTCGGTAGGAAACTTGCTGCGGAAAGAGCTATGACTCTTCAAAATCGGCATGCTTTAGACATTCTTTTAGCAAAGAGTGGTGGAGTCTGCAAGATGCTCAACGAGCATCATTGTTGCTCATATATACCAGACGATAGTAAAAAGATTAGAGGTATGCTTACTAACCTAACTAAAGACAGTGCAGATTTGAAGGATTTGAAAGAACCTGGAATGTGGGAAAAATTAGGAAAAGGAATTCCCAGAGTAGGGAGCTGGTTTAGCAACATTTGGAATGGGGTACTTGCAAAAATATTAGGGGGTCTATTAATTGTTCTGGCCTATTAGGATCATGGGGAGCATGCAAAATTAATGATAAAATCAAAAGAAATTGGACAAAGAGAAACAAGAGAAATGAGGAAAGTGAAAGAGAGAAAATGTTTAATGAAATTTGGGAAAGTTCACACAAGGGACAAGATGTCGAAATGCGCATTATGCGTAAAGTGAAAAATTAAAGTGAAAGGTCAAAGGGAAAGGTTTGTGTGATGACGAACGTCATCAGAGGAGGGACTGAGAGAGCGTAGCTTATATAATCTATAGTAACATGAAATGTTTATGAATCAATGTGTGATAATGCTGCATAGAAACTATAATAATAGTAATTTTGCTTAGACGTGCACTTGAATTGTGACCACGGGGAGTGGCCACCAATGTATACGTAGAATAATAATAATGACTAAAATGTTTATGTTATGTTTAAATAAGTTTGTACCAATGATTGCGTTATTGAATCTGTGCTGAAATCCTCATAGGCCTTAAGTTAGCATGAGCCGAAGCTTAGCTGCTTGGCTCTCATATTAAATACATTTTTTCTATTTTTCAGTATGCTGACTCACAAAGGGACATGACCCTGCGTGTTCTTTTTCTTCAAACTAGAAGACAAATGTAACCATGTTAGATCCGTTCACACAGCTTTTGCAGAATAAATGTTAAAAGTAAATTGAAACAGTGTAGATTAATGTAATGTACAAGGTCATTCAAACCGGTGAAGACAATGGAGCTGCTGACCAAAAGATGTGCAAAGAATTACAGAAAGATGAAATCATACCGGACGTGCCACCTTGGAAGACGTCAATTATGAAGACCAATCAAAGACTTGTAAAATGATATGGGGTGAAGAGTTGGGTTACCTAATGTATTTTCTGATAGGTTAAAGATAGTGGGGCATAACAGATGACCAATAGAATTTTGGGGGGAATGTACAATGGAAAAGGGATAAAAACCCATGTCAAGGGGAGTCATTTAGGTGGATTAGGGAATGCTATTGATTTTATCCAGAAACTCTGTCACTCTGTTTGGTGATTTGTTACTTTATTAAAACCATCCTCGCCCTTAGTTTTGTCCATTTACACTTTTCCTCCTTATGAGGGAAGTGCCCTTTTGCCCCGGAACCGAGTCCTGACTGATGGCGATTTGACTGATGTCCTGAGGACGTAGGCTGAACCTGTGCGCTGACCTAAACTTTGGAGGGTAATTATGACAATGCAATTGTGATTTGTCTGTTTGCTTTTCCTTTCTAGGTACCAACTGCTTACTTTTGACAGAGACCTTAGTTAGATGTGTTCCAAATTGGTGTTCTAAATTGTTTTGCATGAAGCCCAACATGCTAATGCTAATCAGTGGTTAGGACAGGTATTCACCAAAATTGACGCAAATAGACAAACGACCGAAACTATGCTTTGTTGAACTGACTCGATATTGACACTCTGCTAAACTTGATCTATGTTCAGGCCGTGTTATGTTCTGATGTTTGTGATTCTCGCTTTAATGAAATCTTATCAAAGTTGCCATATCATGACTATGCTATTATGTTTCTTGGTTTTGAGATTGACACATCTGCTCTTAGATTGTAACTAATAGGGAATAAAAATCATAAAATTCTACTAAACTGGTGTGGTTATTCATGGCTGCAAGGTCATGGTAGAGTTTTGAATTGATTAATGGCTTTGAAATGTATTATTATGATAAATATTGATGACATTATTGATGTATTGATTGACATATTGATAAGCTATCTCGTCCTAAGGTGTCTCTCAACTGGGTCAAAAGATTCATTGGCCTAAAACGAGTCCTGATGTGTAATAAAATATCATAAAGGGATGCGTTATCACCTTTGTATTTTATTTTTTATATAATTAAAACGTGCCCCTCCTCAGAGTAACATAGACATATTTGAACATACTTTTGCATATTTAAAGTATAATATCAAATATTCAAAAATATGAAAAGGTCTACACTATAAAGACAACTTAGAGACCATTACAATCCTACGATGGATGTTTTTGAATAGAAATCGTGAATTTCATTTTATTTCTCAGATCACATTCGTGAGAGACTCTTAATTTCCGTACCGTGCAAATGATTTTGTAGACCGTTCTGAATACGAACCGAGTTTTCTTCCAATCTCTTGCACTGTTAACTTGTATGTTCATGTCTGTTAATGTTATAAATAATGTGCTGTTAAACAGTATGTTAGTTCCTGTTTTTGTTATAAAGCATGTGCTGTCCAATTCTTGAAATTTAGTTTTTGGGCTACTGTTCGTTATTAGTTCTTAATGCAACAGATCACATAAAGAGTCTTTTGCAAGTTAGACTGAGCATAACTTTTCAGGATAACATTTGACAGTCTTGTAGACAGATTAACTGCTTCCACAGCATTTGACAAGCAGCCAATAGATTATCCTCACTGCTTCCTTTTCTAATCAGAGAAGCAGTTAGTAGGCTTTACCAGCCATAACAAAGAAATGCAAGCCTTTATAAACTGTATGTGAGGGCCAGTAAATGGTTGCAGGAAATTATGGGAGTATAAAATTTGCGCAGTGTGCTTATGCATAGTTTTGCAATATTTCTGAAAAGTTATGCAAAATAATGCAGTATGCGGAACTGGCGTTTGTTGCTATATCTTGGCATGAAATTAGGCTATGTGGCGTAATAGTTTAATTTCGGGAATTTCATATAACAAGGGTAGTGCGAAATTAGCAGCATTACGCAAGGTTACGCCCATGTAACAGGAAATAGTCCCGTGCCCACAAAAAAACGGGGAGACGATTTATTGGTGATTTCTCAATAGTCAGTTTTAAACAATGCAACATCCCTTCTAGTGGGTCTCTGAAATGGTCATTTTCTTTCTCTTTGCTTACGCATTCGTCCATTTGAAGGAAGGTTACAAGTCTCCCTTCGCACAAGCAACATGAGCAAAAATATAAGCTATGCGTTGTGCAAAAAAGGGACCAGCGCTTGACTTCTATGCAGTACATTCCAAGAGGGCTTTATTATTTCATGGTGTGCTTAAACCCATGGCAAGTTTTGGTAATCCAACCATTAAGTCTGAACCCCAGCTACTTTTAGCGCTCCAAGTGCCATTTGTATCTAGAGGATAGGGTAGGTGCTTCATGGATCCCATTTGTGCCTAAGTGCATTCTCCCAGCCGCCACAACTTTTGAAATTCTTACCTCATACTATGCTCTGAGACAGGTCAGCGACATGCTCTTCCTAGTGGCTATGTCCTTTACTGAGGAAGGGTGTATCAAAGGACTGGATGAGCTAAGCTCGTTTGGTCAGGTTACCATTATCTAGTCGATTCTTGTGCTCGGTGGAAGAGCCGATCTCATTTTCCCTAGTGTCTGTATCTATCTGCATGGTCTCCAGCTGCTCAGTGTTCCCTCGTGACTTAAGGTTCTCTTTTTCACTCACACACCACCCCCTCTCATGCCACTTCTCTCTTTCAGGTGTGTGGTGCATACTTGATGTGCAATATGCTGGGTACACATGGTTTGTCTGCTTCTCTGCCTGACTTCCTGCTGGAGCTCTGCTGCCTGACTTTCGATCTAAGGCTCTGGTTTCTCCATAAAACTCATCTTCCCTTGTTGATGAGGGAGTGGAGCAGATGATGGTGAATTATGCGAGAGTGCTGTGTCAAAGAGTTGCAACATTTTATTTACCCTTGCAGCATCCTTTGAAGACCAAATGGAGTAAAGATTCAGTTAGATCAGATTGACACCATAAAGAAGAAGGGGGTTTCTTGCTTGCCTAACTTTGCATTGAAGAACCAGGATTTTGATATCTCACTTAGGATGGTTGCAAAATAAAAAGAACACAGATGAATGCTAGTAGGCAACATTTGCTGACCTCCTTGCTGACCATTGCTAACACTTATGGCTATACTCATTCTCGTTCCTGAACTTTTCGCTATTGACGTCAATAAACAGAAATGTGTTTTTTTAATGTCCTACTGGTTCAATTTCAGCCTGAGTGTTGTCCCGTCTAAAGTTGAAACTTGTTGCTTAAAGCCCCATTAATCATTTATAATTATATTCCTTGAAGATATCTAATCAAGCAGGTCTGTCAAACGATATAGTGCAAATATTTTTACTTTCAAGTCAATGGAAGCTATCATTTTGTAGTTTTCTTGTTTGAATGACTTACATTTACTGGTGGGTTAGCTTGGAAGACTGATATTTGAAGACCATCTGGACCATAGACTCTTGAAGGTTTTACTGCCCTAATAGTGTCCTCTTTCCTTTTATTGTAGGGATCGAGACAACCCTTTCTTTAGAGTTCTGTAGAGTTGCCTGAAAGATGACCAAGGCTTCAGACGCCCTGTGGATCTCACAGAGATGGAGCAATTTTCAAAGCCGGCTTTAATTTGGAGTTGTGATAAATTACCACTTCTTTACTACTATAAATACCGCTTATATCCCAAATTTCCTATCATTTATTTTTGCCCAGGCTATTCAAATTTTGCCTCGTCCGCTCTGTTGATTCTCTTCTCTGCATTCTCTTATCAAAAGGAATCAAACAGCACTCACACTCCACCAAAGGAATGGGGAGAACAGAAAAAGCATAAAGACTCCTGCAACGCTGGAAGGAGTGGGAGGGCATGAGCTTGAGCCAGGAAGACATTGGTTTTTAAAATTTAGGGCCGTATTTATACTTTTTGGCGCACAACTGCGTCAACGCAGTTGTGCGTCAAAAAAGTTAACGCCGGCTAACGCCATTCCAAAGCGCCATACGGGCGCCTTATTTATGGGATGACGTTAGCCGGCGGAGCTGCCTGGTGTGCGTAAAAAAAAATTACTTACACCAGGCAGCGCCGGCGTAGGGGAAAATGGAGCTTGGGCGCCAAAAAATGGGGCAACTCAGGCTGAGGCAAAATTTTCGCCTCAACCCGATTAGCGCCATTTTTTTTTACTCCCAACCCCCATTGAAATGACTCCTGTCTTAGCAAATACAGGAGTCATGCCCCCTTGCCCAATGGCCATACCCAGGGGACTTATGTCCCCTGGGCATGGTCATTGGGCATAGTGGCATGTAGGGGGGCACAAATCAGGCCCCACTATGCCACCCAAAAAAAAAAAGAAAATACTTACCTGAACTTACCTTAAGTTCCCTGGGATGGGTCCCTCCATCCTTGGACGTCCTCCTGGGGTGGGCAAGGGTGGCAGGGGGTGTCCCTGGGGGCATGGGAGGGCACCTCTGGGCTCCTTCCGAGCCCACAGGTCCCTTAACGCCTGCCCTGACCAGGCGTTAAAAAATTACGCTAAAGCGGCCGGATGTCATTTTTTTTGACCCGCCCACTCCCGGGTGTCATTTTTGCCCGGGAGTGTAAATACGGCGCACTTGCCTCGGAGTCATTTTTTAGACGGGAACGCCTACCTTGCATATCATTAACGCAAGGAAGGTGTCCACGCAAAAAAATGACGAAAACTCCAAGATCTTTGGCGCTAGACGGGTCTAACGCCAAAGTATAAATATGGAGTTAGTTTTGCGTCGGATTTGCGTAAAAAAAAACGATGCAAATCCGGCGCAAACAGAGTATAAATATGCCCCTCTGTTCCATAGAAATGTTAGTGGAGGAAATACGGTTCTATAGAAATTTAATGCAATGAGTAATTTGTTTTTAGTTTTAAAATGTTAGTGCAAATATATCGTGCCCCTCACGTTTAGGCACTGGTATGTTAACTTTTCATTTTTCTTTTTGTTGCATATACGCCCAATAATAAATAAATAAAACAAAATAAATAAATAAATTCAGATATGTGTATATACATGTATATGTTTATTTTTATTTTTTACAGAGTGGCGCTAACCACACTGTAGTCATAGTTAGGGTTACAGAGACGAATTGCAAAGATAAAAGGGGGTCCCAAAACCTATTTTGCCACCAATGCACTTTTTCATAGACTTTTGTATTGCACATAACACAAAAACGGTTGAATGGATTTAAAAGACATTTCGCAAGATTAGAAATTATGGTGCGCAGATGATCCTTTTAGACACTACAGGTAAGTAGGCTAAGTACTTTTTAAGTTATAAAGGGGCATATTTATACTTGTTTTGCACCGAATTTGCGTACATTTTTTCTTACGGAAATTTGGTGCAAAACTAAATCCATATTTATACTTTGGCGCTAGACCTGTCTAGCACCAAATTTATGGAGTTAAAGTCATTTTTGGGACGTGAAAACCTACTTTGCGTCAATGAGATGCAAAGTAGGCATTCCCATGCAAAAAATGACTCTATGGCCTTAGCGCCATATTTATCCCCCGCTAAAATCTCGCACTGGGGAGGAGGGGGTCAAATAATGGTGCAAAGCTTGCTTCATTATTTAACGCCTGGGTCAGGGCAGGCGTTAGGGGACCTGAGGGCCTATTTCCATGGTGGAAAATCATAGAAAAATCACACATGTGCCCTCCCCAGGCCCCAGGCACACCCCCACCCGCACCAGAGGGACAGCGGAGGATAGGGGACCCCATCCCAGGTAAGTATAGGTAAGTATTTTTTTGGGGGGCCTTGAGATGGTTCCTCCTACATGGCACTGGGTGCAATGGCCATGTCCAGGGGACCCTGGTCCCCTGTGCTGGCTACTGGGGTGGCGGGCATGACTCCTGTCTTTTTAAATGACAGGAGTCATGTGGTATGGATGGTTTTGTGTCAGAAAATGACGCTGTCGCGTAGGCTCTCATTATCCTAATGAGACTACTGGATTTTGGGCGGCAAGATCGTTCGCAGTGTGGGGGACTAAGTCTGAGCCACGGTGAAGGACCCTTGTCACCCTAAATCCGGGTTTTGCTCCGGCTAACTAGCAGTGCCTCATCTCTCCCGAAGGGAAGAGACAATTGGGTAGCCGAGCGCACAACATCTCTAGTACTTCCCAGGGAAGTCGTGGTCACTCAGGTCACAACGGGTTCTCTCATACACAGTATGGTCTCATATAGAAATGACAAAGGCAGTTTAAGTTTTAAAGATTGGTTTAATAAAACAACTGTATTTTAGATAGCAAAGTGTGAGCTGCAATAACCAGAACTACACAACACAGTAGGATTGAAATAGTAACGATGAGAGTGAAGCACAAGAATAAGGCTATCATAGTGCAACTAGATTATGTTCTCTCTAAGTTATATTCTGAGCACAGCATGTGAAGCTCTAAGCCTGCCTTTCAGGTTCCCCCGGGAGGACATCAACCTTCATACCTGAGCAAAGGCCTAATGTCATTTTTTGGTGCGAAACCCCCTTCTTCCATATCGCCAGCCCCACCCGGCTAACGCCATTTTTTTTTTTTAACGCTAGCCTACCTTTTGCACCGGCTATCAGCATTCCATAAATATGGTGCCCGGCTGGTGCTCAGAAATGGTGCAAGCCGGTGCTAAACTTTTTGGTGCAAGACTGTATTAGTGCAGTTTTGCACCAAAAAGTATAAATCAGGGCCAAAGTATTTTAACTTAGTGATATCTGTTGTCACAGTATTTTTGCTAAATGTTGCAGTATTTCACGGAAGTACCACAGTACATAGCAATAACAAGTCATTAGGTGATTGGCTAATGAATGACTTTACAAAAATCACATGTTGCTTTTAGGTAAATTTTGCCCTGTGTTGCATGTTCATAGCTAAGTATTAGGCTTGGTATCTTTCCCCTACCTATTACCACCTCAGTAAAGTGGTATTTAAATAGGGAAAATATTTAAAAGTGTCTTTATAGTTAACAAAAATTTACAGTGTGCCGCCATGGTGCCTAAGGAGTACTACCGTATCAATAATAAATTAAACATTTAAAAAAAAAAAAAATACACTATAATATTCTATATTTTACAAATAAAGTGTACTAAAGCAGTGGCTCCCAACCTTTTGACTTCTGTGGACCCCCATTATCATTAATGGAACCCAGGGACCCCCACTGAACCATCATTGGAGTCCGGGGACTCCCCAGAGTCATTACTGGAAACATGAGACCTAATTTGTCAATATTTGTTAATATTTTTTAATTTTCTAAGCAGTCAAGACCCCCTGAGAAGTCTTAGCGGACCCCCAGTGGTCCCCGGACCATAGGTTGGGAATCACTGTACTAAAGTGTATCTTCTACTTTTACCATGTTTAAATAAGCACCAAATATAGTGCAGTAATACCTACAAAATTACCATGATGCTTAAAAAAAATGCTCAGTTCTCTGTTAACTGGTATACAAATATGTGGAAAATAATAAATACATTTATCTACCTATTACCACTTTAGTAAAGTGGTAATAGGTAGTGAATAACAATGCAACCTAATACGTACTTAGGTCTAGGACCTTCATTTAGAATGCAGAGAAATGCAGTCTGCAGAACACAGCAAAACTGTGATAAAAACTACATGACTGCCTCTTACCTTTGGTAAACACAGTCATCAGCTAATCACATACTGACTTCTCATCTCCATGTACTGCGGTATACTGCGAACTTACCATGGTCTACCACAGCAGAATATATATTTAAGTAATGTAAAATATAACTTTGACACTGCTCTTTTTATTCACACACACACTACCAAAAATTACCATTTACATTTACACCTCATAATATATATTCCTGGCACTTTACATCACCATCCACCCACACACTTTCACATTACGTCTCTTTCAATTACTTTTCTCTCCACCACTCCACTTTATAACATTCCCCTCTATTCCACTCCACTCTATGCTATTACACTCTACACCACTCCACTCTACGTCTCTCCACTATATGCCACTAGACTCTAGGCTAACTCACTATACGCTACTACCCTCTACTCCACTCTACCCCACTCTACTTGACACCACTCTGCTCTACGCTATTATACTCTTTGGCACTCCATTCTATGCCACTCCAGTCTATGTCACCCCACTGTACACCCCTCCACTGTACGCTACTCCACTGTACTGTATTCCACTGTACGCAACTTCACTCTACTATAGTACACACTACACTATTGTACTCTATGCCCCTCCACTGTATACCACTTCAGTGTACACCCCTTCTCAGGAGGCTATTCAACTGTACACCTCATCACTGTACACCACTCCACTTTATGCCACTGCACTAGATACCACCTAACTCTATGACAATCCAGTGCACGCCATTGTACTGTACATCACTCCAGTCTACACCACGCCACTCTACGCCTCTCCACTCTACCTCACTACACTCTATGCTACTAACCTCTGAGCTATTTAACTGTATAACACTGCACTCTACACTATTCCACAATATGCCACTCTGTTGTATGTCACTACACCTTATGCCACTAAACTCAATGTTATTCCATTCTACACCACTCTACTCTATGCTACTCCACTATATGCCACTCCACTCTAGGCCATTCCCCTCCACTGTACACCACTTCAGTGTGCACCCCTTCTCAGGAGGCTATTCAACTGTACACCTCATCACTGTACACCACTCCACTTTATGCCACTGCACTAGATACCACCTAACTCTATGACAATCCAGTGCACGCTATTGTACTGTACATCACTCCAGTCTACACCACGCCACTCTACGCCTCTCCACTCTACCTCACTACACTCTATGCTACTAACCTCTGAGCTATTTAACTGTACAACACTGCACTCTACACTATTCCACAATATGCCACTCCGTTCTATGTCACTACACCTTATGCCACTAAACTCAATGTTATTCCATTCTACACCACTCTACTCTATGCTACTCCACTATATGCCACTCCACTCTAGGCCATTCTCTCTAGGCCAGTCCACAGTATGGTATTACAGTGTGCTCCACTCCACTCTACACTCTACAACACTCCACTCTACGCCACTCCACAGTATACTATTACACTATACATCCTACAGTCTACCCCACTACATTCAACCTTGCTCTCGTCTACAACATTCCACTGTACCGTATTCCACTCTACAAAAATCCACTCTATGCCAATCCAATCTATGGTACTCCAGTGCACGCTCTTCCACTGTATGCCGCTATACTGTACCTCACTCCACTCTGCACCACTCCACAGTACACTATTGCACAGCACTCCACTGTACTCTATGCTGTTCCACTCTACGCCACTCCACACCACTCCACTTCACCCCACTCCAGTGTACTCTATTCTGCTGTAAGCCACATTACTGTATGCTGGGACACACACTGGGCCCTATTTTATCAAGTTCAACCAGTTTAGTGGTGGATCGTCCTTTCATTCTCTTGTGATCTGACCATTGTGCCACACCTTTCTAGATCCTTACAACCTTACCGGTGCCAGCATCTAGTTCTGGTAAGCACATCAAGACATGGAAATGGGCAAAGGTCACCCCGGCTGTCTTTATTCAAGTTTTGGCAGCAAATCACCCTATTTTGAATGACTGTGTAGATACAGTCAATTCTCAGCTGGAAGGGTGGATAATGGGTGCACTTGATCAAATTACACCCTTGGTAGATCACACTACTTTAAGAGCTAAGCCCTTGGTGGAATGGTCCAAGGATGAGCGGCTTGTTTTGAAAAAGAATTGCAACTGCTTAGAATGTGGCTGGCATGGAAATTTTAATATGACTGACAAGACTAACTATTGAGTGGCCCTGAAGAAATATCATAGACAAATTGGGGCTACCCGCCATGATTTCTATGTTGGTAAAGTCGAGGAGGCTGAAAATTCCTTCTGTGAACTTTTTTCAATTGTGAAATCGTTATCTTCCCTCGATCGAGTTTCAGCAGCCACTCTGCCATCTGAGGAATGCTGCAACATTATTGCTCAGTTCTTTTTAGATAAAGCCTCTTCTGTCTATTCTACCTTCCCTGAGACAGTGAGAGACATTCCGTGTCTTGAGGTGTGGTTAGAAACTCCACATGACAGGGTGGGGCTCCCCATTTTTAAACCTATCATAACTGAGGAATTGCTCCCACCTTTGTACATTACATTAACCAACAGCTCTCGATTTCTATTGAGGCAAAGGAACTTCTCCATGGGACTCAATCTGGGCTCCGTCCCAATTACAGTACAGAGTCTGCATTACTACTCGCCGCTGAATCCATCAAGCAAATTGTTGATGAGGGCAACACTGCAGCTTTGCTAATATTGGATCTTAGCACAACCTTCGATAACCTGTCCCATTGTCTTCTACTTGAACCTCTGTGGACCTGCGTAATCGGTTATAAGGCCCTGTGGTGGCTCGCTTCTTTATTACAGAACCGCACCTTCCAGATGACACAAAAACCTTTTTCATCTAAGGTTTTTCCACTGCAGCGGAGGTACCTCAGGGCTCCCCATTGTGCCTAATATGTGCCCCCTAGCTGTGCCCCCTAGCTGATATCATCAAGCGGTACAGTTTAACATTGTATCATACGCCGATGATACGCTGCTGATTATCACACTGTCGAAGGATGAAGTCAGTACGGCGGTCTCTTAAGGTCTTGCTTGCCGTAGATGGCTGAGAGGATGGACCTCAGTTGCCTTAAGCTGAACATGGGGAAAACTGAGGTCCTCATTCTAGGCAAGCAGCCCTTGATTTGGTCCTCTGCCTGGTGGCCTGAATCACTTGGGCCACTACCTAACCCTAAGCGAGAAGTTAAGAACCCTGTCATTTGGTTTGATGCAAGACTCTTGTTTGACAATCAATTTGCGAGATTAGTGGGGAAATGTTTCTGATTTTTTTTAAACTCAAAAAAATATCCTTGGAATTCTTCCAGAAGCCACTAGAATGACAGTAGTTCAGGCCCTGCTCATGTCCTATATTTGGGAGTCTTACAATCTAGACTGATGAGACTCCAGCGTGTGCATGCTGTGGCACCTCGTCTACAGTTCAACGTCCTGAGGTAATCCCACACAGGCCCTGCTCTTGCTAAGTTGCATTGGCTACCTTTGAAGAAAATGATCCTTTTCCAAACCATGTGCTTTTACTGTAGAATCCTAAATAATGAAGCTCTTTGATATTTGTACTCTCTTGTCTAGCCATATTTTTCTAGAAGGAATTTAGGATACATAGGGGTTGTTCTAGCTTGTATTCCTACAGTGAAAAGAGCACGCACTGGTAGGTGTTTCTTTATTTTTCTAGCTTCCAAGATGTGGAATTCTCTTCCCCTCTCACTTAGACAGGACAAAATGTATCTATTCTTTAAAAAAAAAAAAAATCTTGATCAGATTGATCTGATTGGTCTGCTCTTTTTAGAATGCTACTTGGCCCTGTATCTGAGATTGAAACCTTAGCGCTGGGACACTTTGTCAGAAATAACCAGGCACTTTATAAATTATTTTATTTATTATTATTATTATTATTATTATTATTACACCACTCTACGCTATTCAACTATATTCCTCTACACCGTACCTCACTCTACTCTATGCCAGCCCACTCTACGCCACTCCACTGTATTCCACTGTATGCAAGTCCACTCTAATACACTCTACACCACTGCACTGTACACCACTCCACTGTATGCTATTCCATTGTATGCCGCTCTACTGTACCTCACTCCAGTCTATGCTGTTCCACTGAACGCTTCTACATTGTACACCATTCCATTATACACTGTTCCACTGTATGCAACTCCACTGTACAGCACTCCACTCTAACACAATATAGTGTACACCACCGTACTGTACACCACCATACTGTATGCCAATCCACTCTGCACTATCTATTTATAGAAGTCCAATGTACGGCACTTCACTGTATACTTTCCCACTCAATGCAACTTCACTGTATGCCACTCTGATATATGCTTCTGTAGTATATGCTAGCCTACTGTACACCACTCCAGTGTATGCCACTGCGCTCTATGCCACTCTAGTCTGCCTCACTCCAATCTAAAATCCAAAATAACAAAAATCCAACATACACAAGTAAAGTTATGAATTTTTAAAATAATAGATTCTTACTCCATTGAAAACAATGGAAACGTTGTTGTTACACTAGGTACCTGGTTTGCATAAAAATAAAGCAGCATCGGCGAGCGTGCGTCGAAAATGCCAGCGTTGCGCCATTTTTCTCTCCCGCAAGAAAGCAATGTGTTGATTTCCAGACAGGGCACCTCGGAGCTGCGCAGGTTCATGTTGATTTTGATGCTCAGTGATGATGCATGCGAAATCTGGCCGCACAGTGAAGGAAAACCATACTGCAAAGGGTTTGCACCGTTTTCAGCAGCTGCAAGTGGATGTTGTGTTGTTTCTCCAACAGGTGATGTGCCAATTTCCTAGTTGCGATGCAGGTGGGGCATCTAAATTTTCCCTGCACTGCTTCCTGTGCTTGAATTTCAGTCCTTGTTCTACCAGCTTCACCTTTCAAGGGCCCATAGACTGTATAGGGCACCACTTGGAAGGGCAGGAGTCTCAGCAGAGTGTCCAGGTGCTGACAGTGGCAGTCTTTGATGGCCCTGAGACTTCAAAACAAGAGGAAAGCTTAGTCCAAGCCCTTGGAGACACTTCACAAGCAGGAATACACCACAAAGTCCAGTCTTTGTCCTCTTTCAGACACAATCAACAACTGCAGGCCAACCCAGAAAAGCACAGTCACAGGCAAAGGGGTAGTACTCCTTCTTCAGCTCTCCAGCTCTTCTCCTTGGCAGAGGTTCCTCTTGAATCTAGAAGTAATCTGAAAATCTGGAGTTTGGGGATTTTAAATCACAATTCTGAAAATGCAATTTTTATAAAGTTTGCATTTTCTTCCCTTATCCATTTGGTGCCTGAAGCCTGCCTCTGGTCACATGACTGTGTGCAGTGGCAGTTGGTCTTTGTGAATTCCTATTAGACAGTTACACATAATGTGAGCTTAGGTGTGACTGGTCAGGCCATCACTAGCAGAATGGGAGGTCGGGGCTGGTCCAGCCTCACTTACACTTGAATAGGCTGTGCTTTGTCTCCACACAAAGGGTTTAACAACCCTGCATTGTCACTTTAGCCACCTTGGTGCCAGGGCAGGGGAAGCAGGGCATTACATGCACTTAAAAAACACTGTCTAGAACAGTGGTTCACAACCTGTGGTCCGGGAAGCCCTGGGGGTCTGTGAAGTCTCCTCAGGGGGTCTGCGACTGCTTAGAAAATTAAATAATATTAGCAGATTAGGTACCCAGCTTACAGTAATGACTTATTTGGGGGGTCTCCGGATTCCAATAATAAAAAGTGGGGGTCCCTTGGTTCCAGTAATGATAAAGTGGGGTCCACGAAAGTCAAAAGGTTGGGAACCACTGGTCTTGAAGCTTCTCCTACCTTCCAGAACCATCACACCAATGTACAAAAGAAGGACCACAGACAAAACCACCACTTCAGTACACTTGTGGATACTCTGCCAAGAAGAAAGACTGCTGTGCTGCACAAGGATCACCAATCTGCTGGAATACTGCTCTACAGGAACTGCTGCCTTGCTGCGCTGGACTGCTGCCTGCTACCCTCTTGTCTGGGAAGAAGAACTGGACATGCAGCTCCATCTTGAACCCAGAACCCCAGAGTGACTCTTACGGCTAGTGTGCTGGTTTCTTGAACTGAGTCTTGAGGACATACCAGGCTCTCTGATAGCTTCTGGCCCCGTCTTCAGCAAAGTTCCTGACCTCCAAGAGGCACGTCTCACATTCTGGACCCTTGGTGTTGCTCTTGTGCTCTTACATTGAAGCTTTTGGGCTTCTCACGACCATGAGCGTGTCCATTTGCACTGGAATCCCATCTCTTGCACGGAAAATCAGCGTAAGCTGGTGGAAGTTCATCTATTAGCACAGCAAGCATCATTTGCTGGCATGGACCACCAGCGCGAAGCTCCAGCCCTCCCGTCCACGATGACCATCCTGCTCCTTGTGCTATGCTGACCACCGCCAGCAATTCTATCCTTGCTCCTGGCGATCTTCTCTCATGCGAAGAACTATTGGCACAAAACTTGATAAGGTAAACTGTCAGCAGGACTGTATCCAACCTGCACTTCATTGCTGTCCACCTGAAATTTTGAATTTGACCCAATGTAGCCCAACCAGATAGCTGCAGTTGACGCTTTCTGTTTCTAGGCACTATTTTACAGTTCAGTCTTTAAAAATTAATAACTCTGGTTACACTGATTAGATTTTTGTCGTTTTGATCTTGTTTCATTTATTATATTTTGCTCTATATTTCTAGACTGGTGTGGGATCCTTTTGTGTGGTGTTTTAATTGTTTTAGGTTTTGAAGTGTTGCACAAATACTTTACACATTTGCTCTAAGCTAAGCATGACTGCTCTTCACAGGCTACCAGAGGCTGAGGACAGGTTAATTTTATGAATGCTTGTGATTTAACCTGACTACAGTTGTTTGTGCTGCTTGACCAGGACTCACACCCCAGTCAACCAGTAACCCAGTTTCTAAGAACCACACTAAACTCTATGCCACTCCAGTCATCGCCACTCCAGTGTATGCTATTCTGCTATACACCAGTCCACTCTACACCATTTCACCCTACAACACTCCACTGATTGTCACTCTACTGTAGTACTTTCCACTCTACTCCACTCTACTCTACTTCACTGTACAAAACTATACTCTATGACAGTAAACTTTTAGACACTCTCCTCCATTCTACTGTACCACACTCTACTTAATGGCACTCCACTGCATGACAGTAAACTGTACGATTTGAAAAACGTATGAAAATAATTCAATTAAAAAACCAAAGATTACAAGTTTGTTATAGTTAGGAAAACTTTATTCATTCTTTTTATTCAAACCAAAGTTAAACTGTACAAACATTAGAGATTCTAAAGTTATAGTTATAACTTACAATTAGAATTTGCACAACACCTTCAAATGACTATATATCATGCTTAATGGATATTTTTTTCCAGCCCTGGCCTTTTATTTGTCATTTGGTGTGCTGTAGTCCTGATTTGCTTCCACTGGACTAATTAGAAAAAGACACTTGGTGGCAATGGCTTGTAGGTTAAAAGTCCAGGACTAAGGCCCATATTTATACTTTTCTTGCACCGCATTTGCATCATTTTTATAATTATAGTTCGTAAGTTTGCACCACTTTTGCGTCAGAAAATGATGCAAATGCAGCACAAAAAAAGTATAAATATGGGCCTAAAAGTGATGACATCGAGTAGAGGTCTTCAGAATGTGGGCCATGCCCCACTGGGAGGACATGAGTTGATCTCCAAGCAACGCCATTCTCTCAGTGCATTGTTACACCACAAGGTTAGGGGAAGGGATATTCCTTGCAAATAAAAAGAGTCTGACAGTGCGACCCTCTGTAACATGTTTCTTGGCTGCCTTTGTTTCAAGGCACGCAAGAAGAGTGGGGTGTTGGAAGTCCTAATCATCGTGGTAATAGGGGTTTATGTAAAGGCTCTCTTTGCCCTGACTACTGGGGGGCCTCGGAACTATGGCCAAGGTGGGGGAAGTGAGATGCAGGGTTAATTTCTTTACCAGAGGGTGCAGAAGGCTGGCAACTTCAGCAAACTAACCCAGTGGAGTGGTATGAGGTGCAGCGCAAGTGTATTTATTAGAGGCTTCAAAATGACAGACTCCTGAGGCAGTGCTTTACGCGTTCCAGGTCCCGGTGCAAATGTGAGTATTTCATCCATTACATGTTTTGCATCTGAACTTATTAGACCTGTTTATTACATTTTGTGTCAGACTTACAAGTACCAGGTTAGAAAGAGAAAACACCTTCACTGGATGACCTACTCACAAATGTACATGGAAGTCTTGAGAGCTCTTTTGGAGGCCTTATTGCTATAGCCCAGGGCAGCAGTCTCAAGGTGAAGCCCCAGAGTGAGCACACACTTGTGGCCGCACTCTCAAGTTTCCCCTGTCAATATGTGACGCCATTTGGTTTGCTTTTTGAAATTTGTAGTCCTGTTGATTACATTATTAAATCACCACAACGGATCCCAGAATAAAATGGAAAAAAGTACTTGGCAAGCTAATCATGCATGTTCCTGCAAAACTTGAGAACTCTTTTGTTGGTCTCAGGGCCATAGCCCAAGCCATGGCCAGTAATTTAACATAAAAATAATGGCAATTTAATAAGCCCTTCCCAGTCCCTCTGCCTGACCTTAAATATTTGTGTGTGTGTGGAGGGGAGGTGAGTGGGCGGGTGGGGTCTGCATTTTGAAAACAATTTACTCAGGGGGGCTCAGCACAAATAGTCTGAAAAACTCTGAGCGTGGTGACCATACTATATGCACCAGCTCCCAGTGCCCACCTCTAGTCTGGACCCAGCCTTCTAATGACCTCTCTCTATAGACCAGTGGTTCCCAACCTTTTGACTTCTGTGGACCCCAACTTTACCATTACTGGAGCCTGGGGACCCCCTACTGAGTCATTACTAAAAGACGAGGGTCTAATCTGTTGATGTTATTTAGTTTTCTAAGCAGTCGCGGACCCCCTGAGGAGGCTTCGCGGACCCCCAGGGGTCCATGGACCACAGGTTGGGAACCACTGCTATAGACCATACAATCCTCGCCTGAGCCATTCAGGAGGTGGGATTAGGCTCCCTACCAGGCTTGTAAGAGATACTGTTCAGTAAATGGCAACTCTTGGACACTGACTGTTGCCCCCATTTGATAAGCCAATAAGTTTGGCTTTTTTGTATCTTAAAGTGTTCTTAACTGAGTGTGAGTTGTATATCTAGAAAGGAGAATTCAAGAATGCGTCACTGAATTTATGAACCCCTGGATGAGTGAATGCATTGTTGTGTATATGAGTGACTGAGTAGATGAATGGTTTACCCACGTATTCACCCATGCAACCATTTATTCATGATCTCTTCATTCATCCATGCACATAATCACTAATCCATCTGCCCGGCTATGTATTTGCTTACTCATTCATTCATCCATGCTCTCACTTGTGCATGCATTCAGTCAGTCACCCATTGATGTATCCATTAAAACTGAAATGTATTCATCTACGCATTGATTTCTTTCATATTCACCTAATCACCAATACACATGTATTTTTAAAAGCAGCACTAGTTCCTCTAATGGACACACTGTGGTTTCACAAAAAAAGTTTCTCCTTTAGGAATGTATGTGCAGAGACAGAGGTCTGCTGTCCTGTATTTATCCATGAGTCATCAGCGTCGAAACTTTGCAACCTTCCTAATTAATTGGGAGCAGCTCGTGGGGCGGAAAGGGTGTGGGGCGGTGCGGATTGTGGCGGGGAGGGGGAGACGAAAATAGATAAATGTAATTTTTTTTTAAACGTACCCTTTTGTGTAGTGCCTCGCCGCAACCATCTGCTCCTACATTGGACTGAGGCACAGGCTCCCAGCCTGCCCTGTGTCCACTCCTAACGCTGCTTTCATGATGCTGGCAGCATGCAAGCAACGTTAAGATTGAACGGAGCGCCCAGTCAGGGCACTCGGTGGCAGAGTGAAAGTCTCTGCCTGCTGTCTCCAAATGAGCAACGCAGTGCCTGCATTGCTGGGTTGGAGAGAGCCCTGCGTGCATGTGTGTTTGGCCGGCTCGAGACGACCGGCCAAACATATATGCGTACTTAGGCATCCCTGTCACATCCAGAAGGCCCCGCCCCTCTTACTATAAAATGATAATAAACATTGTTTATTATCGTTTTATAGTAAAAGTTGTGCAACTGTTGCTGCTGGCGAAGGAGCAACTCCTCCACCCTAATGGAGGAGCAGCCCCTGTAATTAATATTCAATTATCAGGTTGTTTTGCAACCCCAATGTGAAAGGACCTCAACATATTGCATTTTGCAAACCAGTTGGTATGCAAATTGCACATCACTGGTATGTGAATGAGAATAGACTTCAGGCCCACAGAGCTATTTTTTGTGTTGTGCTTACCCTCTTCCTTTGTAAAGGGAACAACGGACACATTTTTGCTGCAAACAGGGGCTGAGTGTAGTTAATGGCTATGGATAAAGCGGAATTCGTCTGTCTGCATAACTGCATAACTATAAAACAGAACTGGACTTAAGCATAGCAGAAGATCATGCCCACATTCATTTGCACAGTCTTCCAACATTGTAATCCTTCTCCCACAATCAGACAGGTGTTCCAATGCCACAAAGAGACACACAATTTAAGAAGAGTCATTGGAGGGAGCATGAAGTGGTCCTCCCTCATGCTGGCAGCTGTGACAGTCACACTGGAAGGTCTCTACCATGGACTGCTTACTGCTTGCCCACTGCAGGCGATAACATCTCAAGGTCTGATCACCTCAGGGGTAGTTGAAACCCATCTCCACTGAGGCAAATTACAGGGAGCAGGCATGATACTCCTTAGCTGCCCTTTCGTCTTGTAGCTCACAAGGGTTCACAATGTGGACATTTTGATCTTTAAATTACGATTTCTCACTTTACACTGAATGGATTACAAAGCATTTTTGTACATCAGGCCCGCTCTTCATCAATGAAGGGGTGATCTAGGTCTTCTACAAATCTCACACAATTTAGAAGACCCCTCTGAAATAAGTGGGAAGGAATAAGGCGGGAAACTAAACCATAGTAAAAGACCCAGCAGAAGTGATTTGGTATAGTTGCACCTGTACAAGATGCATGGAATTGAACCTGTAAGTTCTCTGCCAGGCTGGGATTGGAAGTGGTCACCACACTCCAGAAGATGTGTGCCCAATCGCTGACCACCAGGTGTTAACCTGAAGCTCGTCATCTCAAAATCATATTTTGTGCTATCTACCGCTCCCAGCGATTCTGTTTTGGTTATGGCAAGGTCTGTGCACAAACAATGGTGATCTTTCTTCAGAAGAATGTCCTGCGGCTGCAGGGGGTTCAGGAGTATGTTGTATATGGTAATTCCAGATGTTTCCCAGTTTGTGCACTTGGGAAGAGCTGTAGCAACTAGAGGCAGTCTCTTTCAGCTGAAGATGTGTTGGCGCTAGTTCTATGAGCCACTGTTTAAGAAATGTTTCAATTTTATTATACATCTCTGGAGTGCATTTACCGACACGAGATTGCATTTACCGAGGAAGCAAGTTGAAGATTTCTCTTACCTTAAGAAATGGGTTAGTTCTAAATAATTATGTACTTTTTAATTATTATGTTGAATTATTTGGGCCTGTTTTTCGTGTCACTGTGCACACTTTTATCCCATTCACAAAAATAAAAGTTTTTTAGTGTATGTATTAAAATTGCAAGTTTTTGTGTCTGCATTAGTGCTCTTCAATTTTCCCGCAGAAAAAACCCTCAAAATGACACTCTTTTACACCGAAAGAAAAAGAGTCCTGCAGTACTTGCCAAATAGGCGAACACATGAAAAACTAGCCAATGTATTCTCCCATAACAATAAACAAAAGTATTATCCTTGGAAGGTAATATACATATAAGCTGGGTGCATATCAGGCAGCTGAGATGATCCCAAAATGGCATGACAATGAAAGGTTAATTCTTTCCATTTCTAATTTAAAAATAGTAGAGAAGCTCATAGTTCTGGGTGGCTAACACCGTTGTTCTGCATCAAAGAGGTTTTATAGACACAGCTCTGCGGAGGATGAGAGATCAAATAGTCTTTTATAATGAAACAGGTTATTCAATTTCATGGTCTAATTGATGTAGTTGCTGAGCGAATGGTGCTTTAATTCATTTCTATTTTAAATATTATCTTGACTTGACTACATCTTTCTTCCCTAGTCCCACGTGTATGGAATTGGAGATGCTAGTTTTTTGCCTCCCTGGCTAGCAGGATTGTCAGACCACAGCAACTAGGCTTTGTAATAGGATGCACTTTGGTTTCTGGCGATGCATCCCTGCTAGGCGCCCAATCAACCAAGTAATAGCTATGAAAATTAGAGAACAGACTGAGATGTAAAGAGGGAACCATCAGGAACCGCGTTTTTCAGCTGCCAGCAGAAGCAGAGAAAGCAGTAATGGAAGGCAGGATGATAGTTGAAGAACCCGCAGTGGTCAGAGTGGCAATCAAGAGACTCACTACAACAGAGAGAAGAGAAACACGTGCAGAAATGTAAACTACAGAGGAGATGAACAAACGAGGAGACGATTGAAGAAGCTCTTAGAAGCAAATTAAGGCTAAAGCGGCTGGACCTTTCCTGAGCGCACACACATGCACGTATGGAAGTAACCAGCAGAATGTTCTTTTCACATGTGGTTACTGCTGGTTTATCACTCTGGTTCTCTCGCCCTCATCAGGACTCTTGCTCTGGATGGCAGCTTTACACCTGCCCGTTGTCGTTTATGGGCTGGAGTGCAAGATGGCTGCCTGTGGGTTTCATCATTCCAGCAGAGGTCATTCCCAGCAAAATGTTCTTAGTCAAAATAATGTTGAATGAGATTGGAAATTTTGAACATGTCTTTGAGGCGCCACACGATATATAGGCTGGGGAGAGACTTAAGGTTCGAAGGGCATGATTTATGAAACGTTAGCGCCGCCAAAAGCGGTGCAAACTTACAAAATAATTATACTTTTCATAAATCAGGCCCTAAGTTTCGCCCAGGTGTGTATTGGAAACAAGGAAAGTCTCCCTAGAAATGTACCAACAATCTCATGTTAGGGTGCTGTTAATTGCCCTCACTGCAAAATGTTGTTTTCAATATTCTTTTCGATTTAGCAACACGCAGGGAACTACAGAGTATTTATTTATTTACTCAAAATGTAAGCTCGCACAGATACTTCAAATACAATATAAAATACATCAAGAACGACTCACTTTAAAAAAAATAAAACTTACACATTCTATAACAGATATTTACAGAATTTGGTCTATATAAGAAATACAAAATCTACAGAACCATGGGCCAGATGTAGCAAGGCATTAGCGCCTCGCAAACGGCAAAAAACGCCGTTTGCGAGGCGCTAATGCCTGTGCGCGATGCAGAAACACATTTTGCGAGTCGGAACCGACTCGCAAAATGTGTTTCCGACTTGCAAATAGGAAGGGGTGTTCCCTTCCTATTTGCAACTCGCACCGCGATGTAAGTTGATTTGTGACCGCAAAAGCGGTCACAAATCAACTCGCAGTTACCATCCACTTGAAGTGGATGGTAACTCATTCGCAAACGGGAAGGGGTCCCCATGGGACCCCTTCCCCTTTGTGAATGATCACAAAAATAATTTTTCAGAGCAGGCAGTGGTCCAATGGACCACTACCTGCCCTGAAAAATACCGAAACAAAAGGTTTCGGTTTATTTTTCAAAGTGCAGCTCGTTTTCCTTTAAGGAAAACGGGTTGCACTTTGAAAAAAAAAACCTGCTTTATTGAAAAGCAGTCGCAAACATGGAGGTCTGCTGACGACAGCAGGCCTCCATGTTTGCGAGTGCCCATAGTCGGTATGGGGCCGCAATTTGCGACCCACCTCATTAATATTAATGAGGTGGGTCATTGCGACCCCATACCGACTCGCAGAAGGTGTCTGAGACACCTTTCTGCATGTGGTTTTGCGAGTTGCAATTTGCGAGTCTCTATGACTCGCAAATTGCAACTCGCAAAACCATACTTACCTACATCTGGCCCCATATGCTTTGTTGAATATAGGAATTCAAAATGGCAGTCTAAGGAGTTCCAGTGCAGGGCAGAAGAGAAGGGCTTGATACAAGTTCAATAGTGGACATTTGCAAAATTTCAACCAATATTATCCAGTTAGAACATCACACATTTCCACTTTAGACAACCAAAGACTTAAAACTAAGAAAATAGCTTCTTACTTCTGGACATCAGTTTGCAGCAAGATAACACTGCATTTGACCACAAACAGAAATATTACAGATGCAGTTAAGGGTATTGTCCTTGAAACAATTATCTAATTCATGAAGAAACTGCTCTACAACAATACAGTTTTAACAATGTCTTTATTTATAAAGTAGTACAGGTAAAGGGTTTTGAGCTGCTGCTTGTTGTGAATTCTGGTGTTTTTTTAGTACTCCCAATGTTTTCAAATCAGTACTTATCAGGTTTACTCTTTTTTCGCTCAGTAAACATTCACAGCAGTGGCGTTTTTAGAGTTTATACAGAATTAGGCTTTTATTTATAAACTGTAAACTTTGTACTTGTATAGCACACTACTCACCCGTTAGGGTCTCAAGGCACTGTACACATACCGCTGTGGAACCCCTCCTGGCTTTTCCCTGTGAGGTGCCCACTCCTGGGCAACCTCCAAGGTGAAGCCAGGCATCCCCACGCTGTTGGGGCCTTGTGGAGATTAAGCAAGCTATTACCCAGAGTTACAGAGTGGGACCCATGAATTAGATTAGGCACCGGATGCGAGAATTATCAGGTCCGAAGAAGTTTTGCCCAAGACCCACAGGGGCGGGAATTGAACCCTGGTTCCGGGCCAGATTTCTGCATCAGGGTCTGCAGCTCTAACCATTGAGCCACACTTCTCCACAGTGTCTTATCACTTACCTTGTTCATACCTACTGTCATTTCTTCTTCTTTCCTGCTTCTATCTCCCTTCCTTGCATTTGCTTTTTATAGTAATGTTTTATCATATCTCTCTGACAGTCTCATTTCCTGGCACTATCAGGCACCATCAGGCCAGCTCTACCACCTCAAGGATGTGTGTGGATAGAGAAATCTTTGCCCATGATTAAGATTTGACTACAGCAGATAAAAGGTTAATGGTGGACATTTAACATGTCTTCCTGTTGCTCTATTCCTCTGATTAATGGCAAAGATCAACTGAATGAAAATGTTCTGCTTTGGGCATGAGATGCATATTTAGGCAGGCTCGTTATTCCATCAGTGCAAGACAGTGTTATACCACCCTATTCTTCAGCTAAAACTAAGAACAGGTATGTTGGACTCATTGTTTAATAGGAGAACATCTATTCTTGGATGCAATCATATGCGCAGTGATTTTTGTTGCCATAATCGGAATCAGAAAGCAACATCCGGTTCCACTCTCACTGAAGGAAGATTACATTATAATGATGCCTCTTCCCCTGAGCTGAGATCTTCCTCAGGGTTCAGCTGCAAACCTGCTGTCCACCACACAGTAAAGTGTGGTGAACAGCAAGCTGAGCCATATGAGTTGGTCTATGGTCCTATAACAGGAGTGCAAGTAGATTCCTGAAGTCCAGGGACATTGCATGTGGTCACAGAGGCATATTAAGTGATTTACAATGGAGTGAGTGGAACAACGAGAGATTATCCATCAAAGATAAGTGCTTAAAGGTAGGGGATGCACTGATCTGTTTTGCACCTGGTGGCACAAACGTAGTAAAACTTCAGAGAAAACCAGTGCTTTTAGAGTTGTTACTAAATAGTAAACATTTCCTGTAGTGATGTCTTATCAGTTATAATTGGTTTTAACTAAAAACCAGAAGCCCTACATATCGCTCAGGTTCAACCCTAATCGTGCCATTGTCAGGACCTTGGATTTCATATATAAAACTGATTCCATTGTGCATTAGTCAAATCAGAACAGACAAAGGCTTGAATAGTATTAGGTATTGAAATGTGAACATTGCACAAGGAATGCCAGTTCAAGTATTTTGCCTCAAATAAGAAGCACTTCCTGACAGATAAGTGTGATTTCCAAAATTGCTCCTTCCATCTTTCCAGTTTTAGAAAAGAGGATTAAATCGGTGACTTCAAGATCACATAAGATAATATCTGGTCATTTTGAATTATATACGGTGAGAAGAGGCGTCACATTTCGTGTTCCCATTTCTACAAAAAAGTGCCATGAGCCAACACCAATTGAAGTGGTCTTTTTCTATTGGCTTTTGATGTGGCGAATGAAAAACAAAGGGGGAGATTTACTAACATTTTGCGCTAGGTTAGTGTCACAAATGTGACGCTAACCAGCACAAAGTGTGTTTTTTACTAATTTACTTTCCAGTGCAAAAATTGTTTTGCACTGGAAATTACCCAAAAAGTAAAGCAAAGCAGCGCAAGGCATTTCTTTGCATTGCTTAGCGCCAAGGGGGCGTTACATGGGTGACACATGGGCGTTTCCATGCAGCCACTCATAACTTTTAACACAAAACCCTATCTACAAACAATACCAGATAGGGTTTTGCACTAAAGATAACAGCTTTTAAAAGCAGGCATTGAAAGGAGAAATGTTTTCATTTCTCGTTTCTTTTCCGACTTTGCCTGCGTGCTGCACTGTGCAGCACAAATACAACATGGAAAAAGTGTTAAAGTGTGTCTAAGCATAGTATTTTGTACTCAAAGAGGCCTTCCAGCACAAAACTTATGCTAGACTCATGCATGCATACTTGCACTATGACGTAAAGGTGTGCACGTGATGCACGGCAGCTAAAATCAGTGCCGCCATAGGGAGAGGGGAGGAGATTGCCATATCTCTGTCGCTCTGGCACTCTCCTGCTTCCTCTCTGTCACGCAGCGCAGTGCAGTGTGCTGCATGACTATTTGGTAAACCTGGGCCAAGGTATTTTGAGCGGTTGCTCCTAAATTCGAATATGAGTGAATCTTTTTGATTGCAGTTTATTCGACAACCAATTTACCTAGAGTTTTGCGTGTGCAATTTGCAAAGATGATGAATTTGGGTGCTTTTTATTTTATTGTGTGCTAAGATGCAATAATTAGCAGCCATTAATTGTCACTGCAGACCAACTGAAATCGTATCTATCAGGGTCATATCGTCTGCCTACATATTTACTGAAAGTGGGTAGCCACCTGGCGGTGGGGGATTGGCGTAATTAATTATTTTGGGAAAGTTTGCTATGTAGAGGGGAAATGAAACATTTGCGAGTACATATCCCTGTTTGAGGCAGTTTCAATGGTGACTTTTCTGGTATGTTCATGATAAGAGTCTGACAAAGCGTTTACCTACGTATGGCTTTTAAGTTCATAAGTTTTAGGAGACCTTTCAAAAATATTCCATGATTGCAATTTAGTCCAAAGCAAATGTTGGTACATTTTATCAAAAGTACTTGTAAGACCCTTGAGGAAAGCACATATGTTACAGTCTCCCACCTTCAATGTTAATGCAAGTGCATTATCCGCAGTGCTACACTTTGTGAAAAATCTGCACTGTAGGCATCCGTATCCACTGCTTTTCTTCAACCCACGCGTCCAGATGATGTAGTGAATAGTTTGCATGGTCCACCGAGCAATGCAATTGGTCCTTAGCCTCTAGGACGAGTTCAAGGTCTCTTTAAATTCATGAGAACAATCAAACTCTGTTGTCAATAAAGGGGAATTGTCAAATTGGTAATACAGTCTTCAAACTAATTATACAAATTCAGTACTCAATCTGTAAACTGGTTGACTGACATTGGTATCCTAGTGGGACTCTATGCCATGGCTGATTTTGCACAAGTGATTAGAGTATTCATTTTTTGTAGCATTACTTTCCAGGTGAAGCTGTGATCTGAAACATCAGCAGTGTTATGTGGAGTAAATTGAGCATTCGAATTATGACCATGCAGTGTGGAACAGTCATGTCACTGAACTCACTTGGACTGACCAGGTCATCATCCACTTCACCATCGCAGGATCCCCAGGCACCACCACCAGGACCCCAGCTCCTCCCACCTCAGCTGGAACAAAGTGACGGAGACCCAGTGGGAGGATGCCTTCAGCTCCTCCCAGCCTGACTCTGCAACCAACCTTGAACAGGCCATCCAGAATTTCTCTGCCTGGATCACCAACTGGGCTGACAAAGTCTCCCCTATCCAGCCAGCCAAGACCAGCAGAACCACCAAACAAGCCAGTTAGTATACACCAGAACTCAGACGATGAAAAACACAACTGCAAATGGCTAGAAAGAAAATGGCCTACCAGTAGGCATCATGCAGACCAAGCCACCTTCAAGTCAGTGCTCAACAAATATCACCAATGCTTAAAAAACACAAAAAGAGATGCCCTGGCAGAAAGCATTTAAGCAAGCTTGAATTCTTCAGGATCGTCAGAGAGTTCTCATGCCCGTCAGCCACTGAGAACATGATCTTTCCCTCCCAGGAAAACTGCAACACCCTGGCAGACTACTTCCATAACAAGATATACACCATCTTCAGTAGCTTCAAACCCCAATCCATCGACTCCTACAACCTCTTCACACCAACTGACGCCACCCACAACCACTCACTCACCGCATGTGAACAGCTCACCATTCACAGCACCACAGCCACCATGAACTCCATCCACCCTGGGGTACCCTTGAACCCCTGCCCCTAACTTCTTCAGCCTCAGGAGTAAGGAAATCAGCAGCAAACTCAACTCCTTCACAATACATCCATCACCATGGTCACTTTAGCTGATGGATGGAAGCACACAGAAGTAAAACCTTCACTTAGCAGCTAACTCAAGAACTACTGCCCCATCTCTCTGCTCCTTTTCCCTGCCAGAGTCCTCTAGAAGGCCATCAACCACCAACTCACCAAACACCTGGAGAGAAACAACCTGCTGGAACCTCTCAATCTGGTTTCCGTACCAATCACAGCATCAAAACCACCCCGATCACTGCCACCTTCTCTGGGGGGAAATTGATCCTCCTCAACCTCTCAGCAGCATTCAACACCATAGTTCACCACACACTCATCAAGAGGCTCCACCACATTGGGTTCCAGAGAGACACCCTCAAATAGATCACATTCTTTCTCACAGGATAAACCCAGAGAATCCGTCTACCACCCTTCACTTTAAAACTGAAGAGCATCATCTGCAGCGTCCCTCGATGTTCATCCCTAAGCCCCACCCTGTTTAACACTTAAATGACACCCTTGGCTAACATCGTCAAGACCCATGGGCCCAACATCATATTCTATGCAGATGACACCCAGCTCATCCTCCCACTCTCAGAAGACCCTCCACCACTAGGACCAACTTTCACAACCGCATAATGAGCATAGACGCCTAGATGAAGACCAACTGGCTGAAACTCAACACCAATAAGATGGAAGTGCTGATTTTTGGGAACAACACCTACCTGTGGAATGATGCCTGGTGGTCCTTCAAACTTGGAACCACACTCGCATACCACACCCAAAAACTTGGCACCATTCTGGACAGCAAACTCACCATGAAATGCCAGATCAATGCAGTCTCCTCCGCCTGCTTGCACACCCTCCACATGCACCAAAAGACCTCCAGATGGATCCCCAGGAGCACCAGGAAAACCGCCACGCAAGCCCTAGTAACCAGCTGTCTAGACTAAGGCAACGCGCTCTATGCAGGAATTACCACCCAAGTCCTAAAAAGACTATAGGCGATCCAGAACTCTGCTGCCAGATTCATCTTGACATCCCCAAATGGACCCATATCACTCCCCACCTCAGGATCCTCCACTGGCTCCCCCTCTGGAAAAGATGCCAATTGAAGATGCTGACTCACACCTACAAGGTCCTCCACTACCAAGGACCAACATACATAACCCACTGTCAACTTCCATCAACCCTCCAGACACCTGCGCTATGCCTCCCTCACCCAAGTACACACTTCCCCCATCCACTGAAGCCACAGTGGAGGATGATCCTTCACCTACCTCACCGCCAAGTCCTAGAACAGCCTTCACCTCCAAACAGCATTCTTTCTCCCGGAATTCAGAAAGGGACTCAAGACCTGGCTTTTCAAATGATCTCAGCAATATCTTAGTGCCCGGATACCCTCTCAGCTGTTTAGCGGCACTATATAAAGTCGAGCTGATTGATTGGTTCATTGGAAAAATAAATAGGCCATTGTATTTGAGTGACAGGTATTGATTTTTTTTTATGAATGCTGCTCTAGTAGGCTGTGATACAAGTTGCCAAAATTAGCTTATATTAATTATAGTAATTAGAGCCTAGTGTACAGAATGCTGCAGAATGCCAGTTATGTTATATCATACTCTTCTATTCAACCATATACATTATTTCCAATAATGTAATTTGATGTCCTACTAGCATAATTCTCTCATGCCTACGTTTTACACTTTCTTGCTAAGAGTGAGCACATTTACGACTTTTTATTTAGTATCTCCTATCATATTGAGTCAGAATCTACATACATGAAATGATTACCATAATTTGAAAACAAACAGCCAAACCTAAATTCCGTTTTATGATTGTACACAACCCTTTGCCCTGAGGAGTGTGGAGTTTGCAGATCTGGTTTATGATGTGCACAGATTCCTATTTGGATAATTTCATGCACATTATTAGCGGTCTATCGCTTATGGTAATATTCAACACTTCCATTTGTCATAATTCAGGAAGGCATTATCTACAATAGCCAAAATAGTTCCCAAGATTCACATGGGAAAACCTGCTGGATCCCAATAAGGTCTGCTATTTAGTAAGGCCAAGTTCAAAATAAAAGCTTGATCCAGTAAAGACCTCTTTTATCAAAACAACAATTTGAGAGACATGGTGAGGGCATCTCTCAATCCCATCAAATGATACAAGAGAGCTATTATCAATAATTCTGGTTGTAAGTCATGCATTAAAATCACACTCTACACACAATTTATTAGACGGGTATAGTTTGTGCAAATTCAATAATTTAGTCATTATTTTGTAAATAATTCGTAATTTAATTAGCAGGTCTATATTGGTGGATTTAAATTTATCATAAAGTGCAGTTTTCAAGACCAAAGCTCCTAATGATTATGTGTTAACTCTTTGTCCTTTCATTAATAAGAAGAACCTTAAGACTAGCATTTGAATTAATTGTGTATACTTGGTAACTGAACTATTAAAAATCTTGTATCATCCAAGTTTCCTGTAAACAGATGATGTGGGCATCTGGAAACAATGTCTAGTCCTCATAATTTATATATAAACCTGTTCCAACCAGGCATTTTAAAACCAGTTATTAGGAATCAATCTGACTATGTGCCCTCGGAGCAAGAAGGGTGAGAATTATTAAATATAATTCCTCACCAAGGATAGTTGATTTACTAGGACTGCAAAATTTAGATCCAGATTTACTTTTCTGTCACACAACACAAGGCACTGTAGTAAAGTAACTTGCTGCGCTGCTTTGCATGAAAGGGGGAGACCAGAAATGCGCCATACCTACCAAGATATAATGTACTTCTGCTCTCTCTTGACATTGGCACACAGTGTGCTGCCTAGCGCCAATGCAGGCGCCTTGCAACATTATGCAAGAGTGCCTGTGTTACAGGAAGGATTGTTTTGGTGCAGAAAGGACTACCCTTCTGCACTAAAAGAATCCTTAGAGCAGGGGTCTTCAAACTAGGGGTGGGCTGGGCCCCCTGGGGGGTTTAGGTGATCCCAGGGCGCAAGGGGACACCAGGCTCTAACCAAAAGAAGCATTATGATGATAACAGGACTTTGTTTTAAGCTGAGGAAAATGAGCAACAGTAAACCGCTCTGTAATGGGCCATCACTAACATGTTTTGTCATTTATATCCAAGCTGGGAGTATGTGTGAAAACGGAAGGGAGTCAAAATATTCTTCAAAAACCCCACTTCTAATAATGACATTGTAAATACTTTTACATGTTTTTAAGGCCTACCTGCCCAGAACAGTATGTTTGGCATCATGTATGTGAATGCTTTTTTAAAACAGTAACATAACTTAATTGCAATGTTTATACAAGTCTAGACATATTTAAACATTGATTGCCAAATTAATAGAATAGTTGTAAAAAATTCGGAGGGGACCTGATAATTGTTTTTTTTATTGGGGAGGGGAAGGCAATACAATTTTTGAAGAGCACTGCTTTAGAGGCATATGCCTCTTTTTTATTTGTGCTGCAAAATGCAGCATACATGGAAAGAGGAAGTCAGGCAGCAAAATAAATATATTTTCTCTTGTTACGTCTGTGTCGGGTAGATGTACTGTTCTGGCAGAAACTCAGGTTTGCAAATCTTTGTAAATCAGGGCTTGAGTCGAAATACATGGGTGGGTGCATGGGAATGCCTATGAACCACCCATGTAATGCCAACGTAAAGTAATGAAAGGCATCTCAATGCTCTACATTTTATTACTTATTATTTACTACACCACGCAAACTTGCAAAAAAATAATTTTGCTTTGGGGCTCAGCTACAAAAGTGAATCAACCCCAACACAAAATCTTAATAAATCTAGGTCTTAGTTTCTCTTTACCTGTGATTCTGCAGCTACTAGTGCTTCTTTAAATGAGCTGTGTGGAAACATCGAAACTACCAGTGCACTACATATTTATTTAGTTAGGTTTACTGACAGGGGGATAGAAGAAGGAATATCTGGAATTTTGCATCAATCCCTCTTTTGCTTAATTTGTCTAGATGAAACCACATAAGCTGTAAAATTGAGGGGAGTGAAAGGTTACTATTGCACTAAGAGTATTGTTGTGAGTTCCTGAATTGCATTCAATTGCAACAAATTTCTGGAAATTATTTAGAGAAGACGGTGATTCCTCTAATAGCAGATCCACTGCCTGGTCCACTGTCGAGAAAACCTCTTTACTGTAAAATTGCCAATGGGCATGCTATCAGATGGGCCACTCTATTTAGGCCCTTAAGGTAAATGGCCTTTTATTTCTGAAATCCCCTTCAACAGGAGTTACTGGGCCCATCTAAATTATGAGTTGCGACGTTTCAGATGCAGATCTTGGCCGCTGACAGAAGTTAACATATCTGTGAGATACACTTAGTGAAAACATGTGGAAATTATTGCGGAAACACCGATTCCCACATGTTATACATTTTCTAATTCCATTTATTTCCCTACTGATAGAATACCAAGACCCTTGGTAAAAATAATTCCAGGGCAGGGAAATAACATGGATTGTTCTGGGCCAATCAAAATGAGGGCTGAAGAGAGGTCCTTCTCATGTTATGTTCCCTGCTTTTCTTCCTGTCTGGGTCAGCTGGTTCCTTTCCTAGAAAGAAAAAGTGGTCAAATACCCCTCGTATTCTGATTGAACACCCAGAATGTCTGTGGTCTGTTTTTTTGCATTTGCCATGCCCGTTTTGGCTATCAGCTTCAGAGAAAAATGCTAACATGTCAGCCATGCCACCATGCTGTCATTACTTTTTTCATTGAGGTGGTTCCCACCATGAAGGCGGGAGCAGCCCTGACATAAAGGCCTTGGACACAGCAGTAGCCTTCAGATGAACCCCAGAATTTCCGAGAAAGCAGACTGCAAATCTTTATATTCAAGCACGTGCCTGTCTCACAGCATAAATAACATTTTTACACTTTTGGCATAAATTATAATTTTGGAAATGTGCCCTCAAGGACTATAAATGTTGACAAAGAGCTCTACGGAAATATTAACACCGGTGATACCATACAGATAATCCACAGCAGAGTGGTGATTGCTGTGATGCAGTTTGTCCCAGACGTAACCTTGGGTTTCAATTACTTAAAATAGAGTTAAAAGTGCTCAAAAGTGTTGAAAGCCACCCAGCGGACAAATATGACTGATATGCGACTTTTCAAATGGAAACAAGACACAATCTTCCAGCACAGGCACTCATTCCAAAATGCTTGAAACTGTTTCGCTCCTTAAATTCCTGGAATCAGCAGACCAAAGGCATGTTCCACTGTTTTACCAGTCTGCTCGTGCTATGGTGAACACTCAAGAAACAGGGAAGCAGTGGATCGTTTGTCATACTTATGTGTTGCAGATGTGCAAACGGTAAATGAGTTGGCCTTCAAATGAACCCATGTGCGACAGCGCTACCTTTGTGACTATGTGCTGCTACACACGTAGAGTGCAGCCTAAACAAACGGAGCCATGGAATTACAGTGCACAGTCCAAAGTGGCCTTTGGACATCAAATAACCAAACATCCACTGTGACATTAGCGACCCTTGCTCATTATTGCAGCATCTGCGTGACCACGTAAGGGCGGAAAGCTTCAGCCATACTTAAAGCTGTCCCTTTGCTTTCATGTTTCCATGTATTGGATATTCCTCTGTATGTTTACATTTTTTTCAGTTTCAGAGGCCTCTGATCTCTAGGTGCTGTCTGAACTAATCCCCCGTCCCATTGAAGAAGACTTCCATCTCTCCCTTGTACGGGTCCTGGATGGTGGCTGCAATGCGTACGTTTTGGGGTGCGGTAGCTGTACCCTGCGGTGATGCCTCCTGGACTCTCTTTGCGAATGAAGTGTTGGAAAATTGTGACAAATGGAGCCACTTAATGTGTATTTTTTAATGCATTAGAATATTCACAATCACTACGGTTCAGATTTTCTAAGACTTTATGCCTGCACAAAGTCACAGAAAGTGATGCAAACTGGGACAATTTCTTGGAAGGGTAATTACTTTCCACTGCAACAAGTATTTTGGACTATAAATGTGCACTTTTATCAGCGCAGATGGCTCTTTGCATTGCTTTACACCACTTTGCATCAAGAGGTGACCACGGGTGTAAAATGGGCGAATCACAGAAGCGACCCATAGCTTTTGATGCAAAGCCCAATCTCATGACCTTTGCTTCAAAAAGTTACATCTTCTTGAAGCAGGCACTGACTGGGAGAAATGTTTTTATTTCTCAAAATAATTAACAAATTACACGTGCTGCACTATGCAGCACACATCCAAAGTATGGAATATGTTAGAATTTGTCTAGGCATAGAACTTTGTGCTGGAAGAACATGCTTGCAGCACAATCCCTATGCTAGACATCAGGCACAAACATCTCTGCCATGGTGTAAAGATTGTGCATGGTGCTAGGGAGACTATGCACCAGTGCAGGTCATGACAGTAGCAGGGGACCATTTTTCATAAATATGGATCAGTGTTGCATTCTTCAACTTGTGCAATGCGTGCACTGAGTTGCACTACACATTAATAAACCTGTCCCTGTGTGTGTAGTAGTAGTGATAACTAATAAGAAATTTAGAATGAGGGCCGAGTCAAGACAGGTTGAGATATCCTTAGGGATCCTGTCGTTAGGGTTACCCATTGCTGAATGTAAATATCTTAATGGTGGGTCCCAACAAATACCTTTTGGTAGCTGGCCAGGTGCAGATGTGGCGCCCAGTCCAGCATGTCTTTCAGTGGGTCAAGCATTGAACACCGTTTCCCCCGCAAACATGCATGTTGATTCGTACTGTTGCTGGTCCCTTGCTTTCACTCACATAGAGAGCTCAAAAACGAAAGAGAGAGTGTATGTGTGTGTGTGTGTGTGTATATGTGTGTGTGTGTGATGGCGGCAAGAGCGGCAATGTGTGTAGAGGAATGAAGAAGGTAGTAAGTATGTGAGCTGCGTGTGAAGGCAACAGAAGAGCAGCATCATGACTGCAGACATGTAAGTGTCTCATGGGATGTGTTGATGGGTTGCAGGATGTGTATGTTTGTATGTATGTACACAAAGTCATATATTCTAGTGCATATGCATGTTTGTGTGTGGATAAAAGAGACAGAGAGAAAACGAGAAAGTGAGAGAAAGAGATACACACAGTCTAGTTTGGGTGCCACTTTGAAAGATAGTGATATTCTCTGGTAACAATCACTTGCATCTCATACCTCAGTGGAATCTGGGGTCTGCCTGATGTAAGAGAGGGTCATTTTGGCACAATAGGGACCAGTCTCAGTATAATGGTGACAACCGTTTGCATAATGGCTGTCCTGGTGTAATGTTGATGCCGCCTAATGTATTTTGAGCTTCTATGATCTAACCTCCATCAACACATTATGGTCACTCCTGTCATGATGATGTTTAACACTGAAATATTGAGGGCATGTTTGGCATTATTATGCCAGGGCTGGACATTAAAGAGTCCATCCCTAGCATAACAGTGACCATGTCATAGTGGTGGTTATTTATGGCATTGTGTGTGCATCCTTGGCATTATCTTTGCTACCTCTGACATTTTGATGGCTACGTTTGACACACTTGTTGGCATCTTTGGCCTAATCATGCTAATCCGTGCACAAGAGTGGTCACTGTGTCCTCCCATGAGACATTGATGGCCCCTCTATTCTAGACATGTTTTCAAATCTTATTTTTATTTATTTTCCATATAACAGTCTGAGAATATACACTTCCCAGGCAGGAACAGAGAGCATAAAAAATATTCAACATAAAATTCTCTTACTCTTCAAACACTTGAGATGAGTTGTTGAGCCTCAGGTAGTTCATAAAGCCTTCTAGTTTTTTTGATTAGCGTAGCAGTACAATGCAGTATTGGGATTAAGGAGGCAGGTTCTCAGCTGCAGCTGTATTGCGCAAGGTTACAATAATTCTAGTATCCTGTACTGAAACAGTATATCAATACTTTCATAATTGTCGTCAACTGATTTACGGGCAAATTGGAGCAGCAGTGTGACCTAGTCTGTGGTTTATCTTTTTCCTATCTGTCCTTTAGAGTAGATCCATCATTTTCTGCTGATACCCACTTCAGAAGGTCAGACCTCTATATGAACTGACCTACTGGGACACTGTACATAATCATCCTCCCCAGAACCATATACATCTGTGACATGGCCAAATTTACATTCGCCTAAGAGCTTAAACGTGCCACGTGTCCCACCTCTCAAAACCTAGGGAAACATCACAAAGGCAGCATAGGTCCATACACCAACCCAAGGGAAGCCTTTTAGAGATATTGTGTCCTGCAGTACTTAATTGTATGTAGTGAAACAGGATGTGTAATTTCCTGTATTGTGTATTTGTGTTTGTGGCTAACAGTTCTGCAGACATATCTAGTTTCTATGCACCCTTATGGATGTATCCCCCACCTCCCATCACCTATTGGAGCTGTGCCACAAGATAGTAAGATCAGAGGTTATGAGTATATAAGCCATTTTCTGATGTAAATTTCCTAAAGTCTGACTCCATTTTAGGTAGGCTCATACTCCATCTTATCTCATGGAGGCTGCCATCTTCCTCACCTTAAACAATGAACATCGCTATATTCACTGTTTTATGCAGAATCATTGTCATATCTGTTTTTGAACGCAGCCGTCGCCAGACCTTATCATTCTAGGAACAAGTTCTTCGATTAATGACATAGATACAACATCTAAGGCGACATTCGCCTGGGCCACATGTCAATTCCTCACCATGTCACGGTTAAGTAAGAATGCATGCAGACATACAACCAAAATAATGTAGTCTGAATTGACATCCTTATGCACTAGAGCCCATATTTATACTTTTTTAGCGCCGCATTAGCGCCGCTTTTTGACGCAAAAATGGCGGAAACTTACAAAATACAATTGTATTTTGTAAGTTTGCGCCAATTTTGCATCAAAAAGCGACGCAAATGCGGCGCTAAAAAAGCATAAATATGGGCTTATATGTCAGAACCAGATGTCTGAAACGTATACCTTGATGCACATGAACAATGTCAGACATTCTTAAACTTATGTCCGAAATTCCAGACTCTGGTAAGATGTAGTATAAAAGGATTGACACCCAGATTATCACCCGAGATTTCACCAGAGACGGTCTCACCTACTGCCAGTGCACTTCACACTTTGCAGATGATAAATCTCGCCTAAATCACAGTGGCAGCTAGTAAAGTTTGAATGTGATGGGGCATAAAATAAAGCCATCTATTTTCCATTAGTTACTGAGCATGAGTAGACATAGGTTAAAGATGCATGCAGGCCCTAACGTTTGCAGAAAGATTGGCAAGGCCTTGTGTGGAGTATTGCCACATCCGCGCACAGGCGGTCTCCACGGAGATGCCGAGAGAATACCTCACGCGGTCTCCATGGAGAGGCGTACGTCGCGGACGGGAGGAAGACGGTTGGAAGGTGGACGGCGAGTAGGACGGTTATGAGATGTCGATGGCTGGGGCAAAATATAATAAACCCAATACTTTGTTTATGAAGGAGTTTTCTTGCCTGTTTCATTGAGCACCCTACTTCACACCTTGCAGTGAGGCATGGTATTTTGCTGACTGGGCAGGACTAGTCTGGTACCAATGGTGCAGACTATAATCAACAGTTTAAATAATAATAAAAAAGAGAAGATGTCAAAAAGCTTGGTACTGGATGCTTTTATGTCATGTTTTATGGGTCTACCAGTACATCATTTTTGACAGATAAACAAGACAAAAAATGTGAATTATAGCTAGACCCCTGAAATTATTTGAAAAGGAAACATCGTTTTGCATGTCATTTGTGACTTGTTTTACCCAGCTCCTCTCTTTGGCTCGGGAAAGCAACATGGTGAAAGAATTACAAATCATGTCATTAGAAAACAGACACACACAAAGCCATTGAACATTTCAGCCAGGGCAAGGCCATTAATCATTCAAACTGCAAAACAAAAGATGGCCTGGGCCTGCACATATTGACTTTGAGTCAAGCACAAACAGACATCGGTCAAAAGGCCATTCTGCTGCCACTCCGACAATTCCAACCATGTTAGGGGTTTTGTGTTCAAATTATGCGCTGTGCCCCAGCCTCTTCTAATGCACCTCCTAAAATGGTTAATTAAATCAGCAGGCTGCATCCACCATGTGGTGGCACTTCACATGTGATCTGTTTTTTTATATTATTGAAACCTATTTCACTGGCGGAATGGTCTCCGAACAGGAAATAAATACCAGTGCATAGCAACATGGGAGTGTGGCTGATATAGAGTCACTTTCGTTGCATATACTGAAATGCGCACTTACAGACACCCCAAACTGCTCGTTTGGAAAGGCTGAATAGTGCTGGAGTAGCTACTCTGTATTCAGAGAGATCATGCAGATAACCAGCCACATATTCACACTTAACTGGATAAAATAACTAGTGCAAGGGAATAGATAGAAAAAGAAGCCCTTCCGGTTTGGGGCTCACTTGATGTGCAAAATTAATATCTGTATTGCCCTTTCATTTTTCTCCATCTCTGGGCTTGCTCAGCTATGGAATAGGACACTAGTCAGAAATCTCTATGACCTGTTCAGTGAATCTCCTCATAGCGGCACTGGAACCTCCACAGTTTGTCTACAACACTCACAAACTGCACAGATTCCCGAGCTCTGCTTGCCTCCTCCAGCCTCTAACCCCACCCTACAATGTGGTGTGGGGTCAGACCAACTCTGTGATGAGTAGGGAAAGAGTGCAGTGACTTGGCTCCAGTACCTGATGGACATGAAGACCCTAGAGCTGTAGGACTTCAGCCAGAAATGCCCAGGGACAAACTTTCAACCCATGTCGTCAGGGGGTGGAGCGCAGTATAGGAGGCAATGATTTTGCTGAGCTGATGACCTCAAAGGCTTCAGGGCTATGAGCTCATTAGCCTGGGAAATGGTAATTGGTGTAAGACTCACTGAGATAGCTTCACAGGTGCAGCAGAGGACTCTTAACTAAGGAGCGTTCGACTGAGGGTATATTATTTTAAATACTGCTCTAAAGCGCACCTATAATTTCAGAGCAGTGGTTTCAGACATTTTTTCTTCAGAAAAGAAAAAGTGATTTTGGAGAAGAAAATAAAGGGAGTGGAGCCCCAGTGCCTACGTGATGGATCCGACCATGCTGAAGCCTGAAGATGATAAAGCTAAGTCCTGGAGGAAGACCAACTGACTGTTACTGCTGTGAGTGTTTGCCCTTCGTGGGGAACACTGTCTTCATGCCTCCGCTGGTAAAGGCAGACTTTGCTGTCAACAAGGTATGCAGTGGGTCTCTTCTCGCTAAGAAACTCTAGACTGCACGTTTCTTTGCCTTCCATGCTCTCGTAATGTAGTGCATAGAAATAGACATTAGGGTGTTAGGTTCTAAATAAGTCTTTAAATTACAGTTTAGCAATGCGATAATGTTAATTTTATTCTTGTTAATTATAATGTGCTGTTGCTGTCATTATAATAATCTGTGAAGTTGTTTTAGATGTTTTAAGAAACAGGTACAGTACAGTGTGTGTGATACCGTGAATAAATAAATAAGGTTTGTTGCTGTTTCCACTGTACAGCTGATATCTTTATGGGATTGTTAGTAAAACAAAAGCAATACTTCTAGGTCAATTACATATTGAATAATGCTTTGCAGGGCTACAATAACTTGTCTTTCACATTCATCACTGGTTCATTGAACCAAGTTCACCTGTGTCACCTGTGGGTGGGAAAACGCACTTTGTAGAGTTATGCCAAAGTCATAACATAAGCAACACCTCCTCAACTGATGAATATAATTTGGCATTTTGCCTACTCCCCAGTACAACTTTAACAAACAGAGTGTTAAGTTCCTGGAAAAAAAGCTGTTTGAGTGACTCTGGAATCTTAGTAAAACAATGCAGCAACCTAGGCAGGAATACCATTTAGTAGGTCTAGGCGACAAACTCCACTCCGCCAGCGGAGTTGGGGAGTTTTGGCCACTACGTGTTACGCATGTATAGTGGAGTTACAGGCAAATTTCTGTGACCGCTGGGTGGTGATGACCTGGATGACCAGCTGACAACCATCAGCCAGGAAACCCTCTGAGATGTCCTGGGAACCCTTCAGACAACACCTCCAGTTGCAAGAAGGAGCACACACGTAACAGCCATCCCAGAGGGCCCACCCACCACCCCAATAGTACGACCTGCCAGCTCAAACACAGCTGAGGACTCTGATGACATAGGGACCACCTTTGAGAGGGCAGTAGTGGGAGTATAGTGGGAGCGGGCCCAGAAGGTGCGAGTTGGGATGCAAAATACGGCAGCCAGCTTTGAGGGGATGCGCATATGCATGATGACGTCTGCAGAACAGTCAGCAGCCATACAAGTCACACAATCCCTACTGCAAGGACTCCAACAATGTGTGAGGTACCTCACCCCTGCTGTAAGGGAGTTGCCATAACACCTGCCCTCCCAATCTTGCAGGTGCATGCATGACCACAAGCTGGACTCCCTCATGGCAGACATGGCTGCCTACCACAGGGATTTTGCTTCCATACTCAATAATTAGCAGCTCTTCCTTGCTGCAGTTATGCCATATGTAGTTCCACAGATGGCAGATGCCAGGAATTTGGAGTCCACTTCTCCAACCACTGAAGTGTGTGTTGCCCCCTCAAACCCACCACCACCACCATCAAGGGCAGAGGAAAAGACACACACATCAAAGGATGAAGATGTGGAACAGATCATATTCACCCATAGGAGTACCCAGTAGCACCAGCCCATGCCACATGGGCACTGATTTTCCTTTGTCCTGTGCTTGACAACATGCCAGTGTTGCTACAGTTGGTGACATGCACTCTTCACCGACACACTGTTAACCTTACCACTATGGGCTGCAATTGTATCTCACTACTCAATTGGCAATTCATGTTCCTCTGCACTGAACGACACTTCATCTCAGCATGTCCAATGACATGTCCTTCAACCTTACACTTGTGTTGCGTCACAATAGAATGCTTTACACTAATGGGCTCACAAACCTGGACTGTGTAAATATTGCACTACAGCACTTTAAAATAAACCACACCTACACAACCACTTTGTCTCTGTGTAATGTGACACATCTACTTTGCTGGAGATTTGTGATTCATGTAACATGTCTATGGTCACAATGTGTAAATACCAGAGTGCAGAAATAATGTGGGCAATTATTTACGCACAAGGGCCATAAATTTTAAATCTTCTGCGCTGCATTACAAACTTACAAACTATCATTGTTTTTAGTACGTCTGCGCTGCAATTGTGTCAAAAAAATGAGGCAAATGCAGTGCAATAATAGTATATTTCTGGGTCAAGATATCTACAAGATGAAACTCAATGCTGGCCACATCCCCTACAAGAAAGTAATTGTGTATGTGACATTTGCTTTAAAACATACATGCCTCACCCACAACATACAGCAGGAATGGCTGTGTAAGAGTGTTTGGCCAATAACATCAGCTGGGAGTACAATTAAAAGACAAAGGTGTGAAATTTGTATACTTGACCTCATCTGAAATTGACACTACTCAGTTTAGTAGTGTTCACACAAACATAAGCCTGCAGGCAGACGTCCCACAGTGCCCAACATTCTGACACAGGACCCAAACGACGACAGCTTTAAAACCACACCTACCTGTCCAATACATGGGAACCGTAGTCACGTTGAGTGGTGGGTACAATGGATGACAGATGCATAGAGATTTAGATTTGTTGTAGCTGCCAATGTGACAGCTCAGTTGGAAGTTGGAGATTAACATGTCAAGAGAAGGATGTGGATGCAGGACGGAGTACACAGGCCAACCGACAATTGGCACTGTACACTCATGCAAAGACCCTGCGCTCCAAGCATATGACACATGCAGTAAGGGAGTACCTAAATCTTTAATAACAATGTACAAAAAAGAACATAAAACTATGTAATACTCCTATACTAACCTAATCTATCCTAACTAGACATTACCCACAACTGGCCCTAACTAGCCTATGCTAAGCTTAATTACCACATTTAACAACACACTTTAAACATTAGGCCCCCACCCCCATTATATGATGAAACACATATACTAACCTAAACAGATACTAACTAATACGAAACAAATATTTTTTTTTGTTTTATAAAAAAAAATATTTTTAAAAAAGTTTTTTTAATTAAAATACATAAAAGCCCCAACATTAACCCCCACCCACTTACCCACAAACTAACATGTAATAATATGAATCCCCCAGCTACCTATCCTATCTTAACTACTACCCTACTCTAACCTATCACTTAACCCCCTAAATCCACTAAAAACTGAATAAGGAATGAGGACGGAATTAGGGCTGAGGGGAGGTAGGAGGTAAAGGTTTGCACTCCTCAGAGTCTTCTTTATAGCTTTTAGCCTCTGGCTATTTCTGTCCATGTCCTGCTGCAGAGTGTCCAGTTTTCTCAAAACTTAACGCATGTCCCTCTAGAGCTGGGAAATGGCGGCCATGTCCAATGCAGCAGATGTGGTGGTCTGTGTTGCAGAGGTTGTTGCTCCTGCAGGTGTGGTGGTCAGTGGTGATGAAGTGGAAGGTGCAGCAGGTGTGGTGGTTGTTGGTCCCGAGGTTGACGGTGAAGCAGGTGGGGCTGATGTCATGGTGGCCGCTCCGCTACTAGGTGCAGTTGTGGTGGTGGCTCCACCCGTTGTGGCCAATGCAAATTAGACAGGCAATCATCAGTGTCATCATTGTGTGATGCATGTACAGATGATAATCTAACACTCTACCTCAATTTGCACATGCAGTCCAAATCACAGTACAGATGATATAATATCCCTGACAAATGAAATGGCAACGCTGCCTACCCATCAAGTATTTAAAAGCACAGCAAAGCATAACAAGAGGTGCACCTATTAAAGTGATCTGTGCATTGATATAGTGTAATGTGTCACAATGCAAATGCAGCAAGTACTTCACAAGGGCCAGGTCGACTAATCTTGATTTGTAGATGTAATTGGCAGGATGGTATGCATTTGCTAATCCTAAGGAGTCAGTGTTGTTTGGGACACATGCATGCTTGAATGAGATGACTGTCATCTACACTGTGACCATCACATCTACCCATATATGTTCTTCCCCTACCCCTGTGACTCAGGGGGGATGGGCATGCAATACATCATCACAAATGTCTAGGAAAACCACGAAGCCATGTCCACTTGTACATGGATTTAGTGAGTGGAACATATGTGAGGGGGGCTGCCCCCTACGAATGAGGTATGCATAGGTCAATCACATCTACATTCATGTGTCCAGTTGTGGACAACCATCAACACCTGATCTGCCAACACAATTCCAAAATCACCCACACTGATGACAGCACACGTCTGGCCTTGACCTTCATGCACGCCTATTACATACCACATAAGTGTTGCATAAATGGAGTAGAACTTGTGGGGCTAGTTGCTGGGGGACAGTTACCCATGCAGTCCTAAATGTACATTACAATACAGGGATGCACAATTGTGTGCGGAAAACTGATGCATCACTGCCTTGTGAGAATGAGGGTATGACTTGGTGACAATATTCTGACACTAGAGCACTTCCAAGTCACATGTAGGCCTACATGTGGCTACTAAGCACCTTGTTCACATGCTGCTGCCTATTGCACAGCACAAGACTCCCAAGATATGACTCTCTGCCTGTGAATGTTGAACTCTTGCATGGAACATTATGTGAACATCCAGTCAAGTAATGTATCAGATCATGTGCCAGCTCATCATATCTTGCAATGATTGCAACACACAAGAGTCACTCACACAACATCTGCAATCACTACAAAGGACAGACATTATCACACTTAGTGTATGTCTGGGGCCTCAAATCAAGCCCCTTCTCCAATGGTATTGGGGGCCGGTCCACCTGTAAAATATGTAAAGGAAATATATGCTCAATGTCAGATCACTGTACAAACGTGTGGACAACATATCACAGTGTGGTGTAACATTTTATATGAGTGAGCTGCTGATCCTGCATGTAGACACTCCAACAGACATACCACTGCAAACTCACATTGACACTGACACTCCAGTGAGTGATAGACACATATCTGCACACGTGCACTAGGCCTAACAATCATGTGGTGCTAAACCTGACTACAAACATTTGTGGCTAATCCATTTCAGATGATACTCCCTGTAATGATTTGTAATTGGGTGACAATTTTAATGGCACTTCCCTGGTGCACTGCAACGCATGTAACTCAGGTATTGTGGCGTGACATGTGGCTCAATTTTCAGTCAGCAATTATCATGCATTCAGTGGTCCATAACAGATGTGGCACAGTTGTATGTAGGTAACAAATGACCCATTGGCAGTGTCCCCTAAGTCATATATGCCCCCTTTGCCAACATGATGGCAGGGATCATGTGTGTGTAATGATGACAATGTAGCACTAAACAGGGATAGCCCACTTTGCCGTCCCAATGCAGTGAAATGTGCTATGCTGACAGTGTCTTACCTGATCATCATTGATAGAATGCATGGGCACGGGTGTTGTCATTGCACCTGAAATGTGTTACTCACATTGTACCACATGTACCAAGATCAGGTTTTGTGAGTCACACATTGCGAGACTTAGCAACTCGTAATTTGCAAGTAAGATGTTCTGAGGTACAACGCTGTCAATGACACTGTTTGCAATTCACAAATGGGGTAGCGCATGACCTACCACATGAATTTTGATGAGATGGGTGCAATTTTGCAAACCCCTTGGGAATGGCGGCCCTCATAGGGACGCTGGCCTGTTGGGCTCAGCAGACCACCATGTCTGTGACTGCTTTCAAATAGAGATGTATAATGTTGTTTAAATGCAGCCTTATTTCACCAGGTGTAAACAGAAAGCATTTAAAAAAACAATATTATGACTCAAATATTTTTTTGAGGCACTCAGTGGTCTGTGGGACAACTTCCTGCTCAGAAACAATTACTGGGCATGCATTCACAAAGGGGAAGGGATCCCACGGGGAACCCTCCCCTTTTGCAAATGGGTTAGCACCAACTTGAAATGGCTGGTAGCTGAAATTGTTTAGTGGCAGCATTTGCGGTCAACAAAGAATCAATCAGCGGATTGTGACTCACTAACAGGAAAGGAACGCCCTTTCCTAAATGACACTAGCAAACCCTGTTTTGTCATTGGGCAATGTGATAATAGAAAGACAAATTGGGTGTGTGCATTTGAATGAACATTTTTCCTGACGTAAACACACAAAATCTGAAAACTAGGCAGTTTGTGAGAATTAAAAATAGCTTGTTACATGTGGCCCAAAGTAATAGTCGGACATGACTCAACAAAGCTCAGGACTGCATGGTTAACATGTATAGACATGTGGAATACATATCAGTGCTGGGACAGTAACAGTTTGTTCTACTTGCATTCAACATGGCCACAATCATTGCATGCAGCACCTTAAGACATCTGCTACTGTCACTCAGGAGCATTCTATTGTACACATTTGTCAATGTGATACTCACCAACGGCCACCGATCACCAAACCCAGGTGGTCCAACAGGTCCTGTTCTCGGGCCACCAGATCAGCCCAGCGATGCTTCAGCTGGTGCTCATTCCTTGTTCTGTTGAATACACATTGAGGTGGTAGAGCACCTTGTCCCACCGCAGCCTCCTTTCTTCTGTGTGATACCTCTGTGTCACCCGCCCACCCATCTGCAGTATCATCGACAGAAAGTGTCACACCAACCACACAAAGGCCCCAAGCTCCTCCTCACCCATGCGGGTCAGCCTCGCTCTTCTCAACCTGTTTGTGCACAACAATATAAACAGAAAAAGGGAAAAAGGAAGGAAAATAAATGTGAAAAAAGGAAACTTACAACCCAAACTACGAACCCCAACAAATGTAAGCCTCAAACAGACACCTGACAGTACAAATACAATTAAAAAAACACTAAACTACACAACAGCACTTAAGCAGGTACAATATACAAATAGAAGACACAAAAAGACACAAGAGAAACACCACAAGATACAAAAAAATGCAATCCAGACACAAGCAACACCAAGACACAGTCACACAGTCAAGAAAAAGCACAGACTGTAAAGTAAAAGTACATCCACAGTACCATGTCTGTGAACAGGATTTCCTGTCCCCTTTGCGGCCCGTTTTCCGTCTTGCATGTAATTATTTTGAAGCATACGATGTTTGCGAGAATATTTTCGATGCATAACCAACATGTACGGCAAAATACCATGCATTGCTGGGAAACTTCTATTTTAATGAAGCGCTGCATGCGTGTGGTGCACTGGTAGAATTAACGCTAAGGGCCCATGTATGTTTAGTTAGCGTTTGCTTTGTTTTTCAAAATTTTTGACTCAAACTGTGTTTGCGTGATTTTCAATTATTTAACATGCATGCACCCTGTATCAAGATGGAGATAGGATGGTATGGCCTGCAGTGTGTGGTATAGTGGTTGGACGCATGTGGTAGAGCATGCCACTGTGGCCCAGATTTATACTTTCTTTGCACCGCATTTCCTTCATTTTCTGATGCAAAAGCGATGCAAACTTAGAAAATACAATTGCATTTTGTCAGTTTGCACCGCTTTTGCGTCAATAAATGACGGCAATGCGGCGCAAACAAAAATTGAATTATGGCCTATGTGTTTGGTGTGTGAATGATCTATAACAACAATATGTGTGCTTCGGAAGGGACGGTATGCAATAGATTTGACGTAATGCTCATGTATGAATGTGTTACAAATGGGTATCTACATCAGATGCCAATCAGTGATGTACACCAGTCATGATATGTGTTTGTAATATGTGTTGACTAATTTGATGTGAGTAGTTGTTTGTCTTTGAGTACATTACATTTCACACGACAAACAAAACTCAGAGGTGATTGAGGATGGCTGATGAGTGGTAAGTCGAATATGTTACCCCTCAAATGTCATTATTTGTTGGCTACGACTTCATGGTGACTCATGTGTGGACCACCAATATGTTGGCCATGTGTACATGTTTGGTATGTACAGTGTTTGCGACACTGTGCCTTAATTCCTCCCATAAAAATATTATGTACATGTCAATTTGACTCATGAAAATTACATATGTTACTCATGTTGCTGTGGTCGACCTGCTGCCCTGGCTCCATGTGGTCACATATTTTCAGATGTGCATTCCACAGAAGTGTCCAGTTCAAGTATGTGGGCATGTGTACCCTTTGTCAGGATTGGCCTCCATGGTGTTACGTTTTTGTGCGGGTCTAGTCAGGAGTCTGTTAGGGGCAATCCTGGAGATCACAGAGTATCTTGCAAGGAAGAAGTGTAGCAATGCAGAAGAGCAGCTAAAGGCATACAAGGGGATAGGGCAGCTATGGTAAGGCAGATAAAACAGAAAAGTGAATATAGAGCAACCTTAGTGTGGACAAATATGGAACGGGTCAGTAATGGAAAAAACACTTATCACTAAGATTGTACACAAGGTTGGGCTAAGAACTTCCCACAGCAACAGGGAACGTCAGTGCCTCTGTGCAGATTAATCTCACAGCTAGTCAGCACGCAAGCCTTATAGAAAGGTGGCAGCAGAAGGGAATCTGTGTCTGACCCTTAGGGCACAAACAAGGATTGTACTTACATACACAAGATTAGCCCTTGATGGCCGGGCTGAAGTCACAGTAACAATTCCTGGAATACAGACATAGCACACTGTCACTGTTAGGCACTAATGACTACATGCAACACTAGACAAAGGATGGGGGCTGGATTAGCCGCCTGGAAACCAGGTGCCAGACCAAATACAAAGTAAAACACTTCTAGACAGGTGGGTACTGATGGTACACTTACCAGACTTGATACCCCAAGAGGAAACAGAAAGCAAAGGAACCAACTAGGACACAAAGCCAGGCACAGGGAACAGGCTCTGGTTGACACAAAGGCTGGAACAGGTCTGGGTAACGGAAAGCAGGCTCTGGCAGAAACAAACATGAACAAGGCTGAGAAACAGGGAGCAGAGTCTGACTGGAATAAGCAGGAACAACACTGGGTAGACAGAGAGCAGGTTCAGGAGTAATCAGTACTGTTACAATCCAACATGGGTCTGGAACACAAAGGAGCTTCAGGGAATGGCAGCTTCTAAGCAGTTCCAGGCAGCAGCAAGGCCAGGGCAGAGGCACATGGCTGGGCTGCACAAGAGAGGTCACAGGGGTGTGCAGTTTCAGTCACTCACAAGTCCTGGAGGAGAGAATCTAGTATAAAGGGACAACCTGACTTTTTCCATAGGAAGCAACGGACAGAAGATTACAGGTCTTACCAAGTACCAGGCAGTGTATTATGGGACCTGAAGTACATGCAGGCTAATGTAGTTCTTCTATAGCATGCCACATGGAAAAGGAAGCAAACATGAGTCAGAAAGGGAATCTGGGTGAGTGTGAAAGATGATTTCCAGGGTACAGATGGTCCATTTACATTGCCCTCTAGAGATGGGAGGGCAGAGACTTAACACATGGCAGTGGCAGGGCTTATTTCCAGGGATGGACTGCACGGGGCATGTGTTGTGAACATTGCTTGTCATACGCGGGATACTCATGAGATCCATTTTCAGAAATGATGCACCTCTTGTCACACAAACTCCTTGCAGAGATAGCAAATGTCACTTTTACTAATGTCAGGGGTTTGTTCATACATTCCTGTTATCACTGATATTTCACATCCACTGCCTCATGTATGTGCGCTTATTTACCTTATGATTGGAGATGTCATAGTTGTGTGTCATGTGCTACAGTAGACTATGTTGTCAACGTGGATGTGTGTCATATGCTGTGGTCCTATGATTTTGTCCTTCATATGTGAAATTCAAAAGATTAGTACTTTTTATATGTGGGTGATGTTAGCTGTACAATCATACACATCACATGTGATGTTGCATCAGAAGTAGTCAGATTTGTCTTTGTGACATGCACCCTGAAGTAATACTCACATTCCTAAAAAACATGTGATGGAGAATTAAGTAAGCAGAGCAGGATTGTGTGATAAAGTAAGGTGTTTAATTACACGTCCTAACAAGGTGTTTAGAGTGACTATTGGTGAAAAACCTTTTGAACAATCTGGTGTCTGTGGCGCATTCCTGCAGCTGTGTTTTGATGCTCCCCCTCATTTTCCCTGGCACCATCCTCCTCCTCCTCAGGCAGTTCTTGCTCTGGCTCATATAGGGGGATGTTCCTCCTCACACAAATGTTGTGCAGAATTGCACATGTAAGTATTATTTTACACACAATGTGTGGGACATATAGGCTGCTGCCTCCTCTGATGTCCAGGCACCTGAATCTGGACTTCAGGATGCCAAAGCTCCTTTCTACAATGGGACATGTCCTCTGATGTGCCTCATTATAAGCACAATATGCTGCTGTGCTTGGGGAATGGGGTCATGATCCATGGTTGGATCCCGTAACCCTGATCAGTTAAAAAAGAAAATAGGAGTGAGTATTTTGTTAGTGCTTGCAACAGGAATGTCATGTAGCATCGCAATTGATATCTTGTGTCACCTGTAACTCGTATGTGTTTGTGGTATTGTGTGAGATCCTTGGCTTCTGTGAGTTTTTTTCTGCAGTGGGTTGTTTCACTTGACAACTTGTGTTTGGCTCATTGACGTGGTATTTATGATTTTGTTTCCGAACTGCTGGTCAGTATGTATGTACCATGCATTGTGTAGTGTCCCACACGTTTTAGTGTGCTTTTACTGGAGGGGACATGATACTTCCACACACACAATAGATTCCGATGCAGTGGTAAGATGGATGCACTGTATGGCCTGGACATCCCATCCAATCAGACATATGTCATTGCAGATGAAATGCAACAGTGAGGCCCTTTGATTTGGCTCGTGAAAATGCACAACACATCTCCATAAGTTGACAGCTCTGAGGTGTTCAGTATTGACAATGCATAATTGTCCCATGTGTGATTTGGTTCTATGCAAACCTTTGGAGTTCCCTCTGCCAGTGGCTCATGTGCAACCGTGCACCTACACTACCAAACTTGCTCCAGGTAACTTGGCTAACTGCCTTGTGGAGGTGGTTGCATCTGTGCAGGAAGGGCCATCTCCCTGTAGATCTGATATCTTGATGGACAATTGGCTCATTCAGTGTGTGCAGCAGTGTACAGTTTGCATTAGTGCCACATCAATATGTCCACTTCCTTATTGCTACCTGGCACCCAAGGAGTGATGTATGATGTTAGGACTGCCTCAGTATTTCTGTGTCACCTACATGTGAATCTACATCATCATGCTATGTGTCTCATGGTGTTAGACCTGCAGCAACACACATTGAACACCCCTTCCACGATACATATTGCTTGGGAGGGTGTCGGATTGACTATGTGGCCTAATGTAATAGTAAATGGTTCATCTTCCAAGGTGTACTTCCAGTGCAGGCTATGTCATTGTCACCGTGTGCTTTGACATTGGTCCCTTGTGGCTCTAGAGAGGCAGCTAATGTTATTGGCAGCCGTCATTTGTCCATATGTGTGTATCCCATTGTGTTAGGGTGTACAACATAACTACCAGTGTCACACCTCAGTGTCTTCCTGCCCACGTGTCAATGTAGTGGTGTATGTATTGTGTGTCCTACAGGGTTGCTGTGCCGTGTGTAGATTGCTAGGTTTATGGACTTACAGACAAGAAGGCCATTGCCATATCATCCTTCCTTATAGTGCTGATTGATGGTGCTATGGCGGAAGATGAAGGAATCATGTACACTCCCAGGATACTTGGTCAAGATGTTGGTAAACAATCCCTAGTGGTCAATTATGGTCTGCACATTTATGGACTGGGTGTGCTTTCTGTTCCAGAATGGATGCCCTGTTGCTGCAGGTGGTACGATCTGGACATGGGTGCAGTCAATTGCACCAAGCACATGCTGGAAACCTAATATTTGATAAAACCCCTGTTTAATCTCCTGTTGCTTCTGCTGGGTTTTGGGGAAGCTGATGTGAGAGGGTGTGAGGGAGATGATGGCATCTAGGACCTTGGGAAGGAAGGTGGAGAATGAGGGCTGTGATATTCCAGTGACCAGGGCACCCTTTGTTTGGAAGGAGCCACTTGCTAACATATGCAGGACAGCTGGCAGCTTGGTCACCAGTGGTGTATTGTGTGGTGTCTGCAGGCTGGCTGTTATATGTGGCTCAATTTGGCACAGCTGCTGGATGGCTTGTTAGTTGAGTCTATACCTCCGGATGATGTCCTGTTCCCTGAGGCCCTGGAGGGTTGTCCTGATCCTGAAGACCCTCTCCTGCCTTCTGCGTTGCCTGTGGGAGTCACTTTGAGGTGGTGGTGGTGGCTGCCGCTTTTGGTCCTCTGCTCGGCGTCATCTAGCATGCTGTATCAGCAGCACCACCATGTTGTCCTGTTGAGCTATGATGTTGCTTGTGTGTGTTTTCCTCATTTTAACGCCTGCCCTGACCCAGGTGTTAAAATTCCATGCAAATTGGGCTGAGCCTCATTTTTCGGGCCCGCCCCCCACCTGTGTGTCATTTTTTGCCTGTTGGATAAATATGGCGCTAGGGTGTTTGAGTCATTTTTTGGACGGGAACGCCTACCTTGCATCTCATTGATGGAAGGTGGTTTCACGCATCCTTAAAATGACGCAAACTCCATATTTTTGATGCGAGACAGGTCTAGCGTCTAAATATAAATATGGAGTTATTTTTGCACTGGCTTTGCGTCCAAAAAACTGACGCAAATCCGGCACAAACAGAGTATAAATATGGGCCTAGGTGCCCAGTTGCTGCAAAGGCACAGGTACGCTTCCTGGCAATAATGTCTTCCACCTCCTTACATAGATGTATCTCAAATAACTAAATGTGTGAAGTTCCCATTCCAATGAATGTGAAGAAATCAGCTCGAGTGCACCTTTGAACTTTAGAGACAACATTGTTTCTATTTAAACTGAGACTGAACGTAACGTTGAAGGTGTTCAAATGGTCAGTCAATGGCCTCAAGCCAGTTGGACATTTGGTATGTAAACAAGATCATTATCTGCATTCAGTGTGATGGTGTGAACATCTCCATTGACAGTTACTGCATGTACTATACGAAAACATTTCATATGGCAATCTTGTGGCCCAATTGCCAGTAACAATGCTATAAGTGACAAGGCACATCCATGTAGTGTGCCTCTCTTTACTGATCAGGGTTTGAAATAACCCTGGTGGCGTTTGAGTACAAGAGCTCAATCCATCAATTGCAGAAGTTTCAGTAATGCTGTTAAGAATGTGCAAAAGCCTCTGTATGCTCGGAGAAGAACACCTGCCTAAGCAATTCTGCTATGGTCAGGGTGAAGCAGTCCAGGCAGGACCACCAATTATTGTGTGGTTAAGTCTTTCCCTAATATTTTTCAATCCATATGAAACATCAACAAGGCATAGATTAATAAGCTGTCTAACACATCACAATTAGGTCTTGCCAGTCCTGCAGTAATGGCTTCTTGGATGACCGGAGGCAACACATACAGAATGTGGCTTGGAAGCGCATTCACTGAACACAATGTGAATGCTTACCTACTTGAAGGTTAAAGTATATTCCATAAGAATGGTGTAAATATGGAAGCAAAACAATGATTAAATACATAAAGACTGAATGATGGTCCAGACAATATATAGAGAAATTGAACCCCTGGGAAGCTCAGAGTGACTAAGCAAAACGTGTTGGCTGTATGATTGCATTTTATGGAGAGAAAGAATTGGAAGACTGATAAAGGAGACCATTTGTTTACAAAGAAGTAATCCTGAGATATCTGAAGTCGTAATTCTCCTCTGTTGATCTAGACCAATCAATATATGCCTACTCCAGAAATGATTTACCTCACTCACTTAGAGCAGTATAAAATATATATATATTTAATCAATGTATACAGGCTTGCCCTGCTGCTGACCATACCTACGTGGAAGCCCCCAGCCAGTACAAATGGTACACAGGTGGGGACACAGAATAAGCTAAGAAGCCATTTCTATACCCTACCAGAGCTGGAGGAAAGCTGATGAGGAGGAAACAATCTATAATTGCATGTGTTCAGAGTATTAACACCTGTCTGAAAAAAAAAGTATTTCCCTTTGCCAGTGTTTTAATGTGTGCCTTTGTTCTTCTTTGTGAGACCCCCAATATGAACTTTCTGGGACCTACTAGTTCCCATCTGATGTGATATTAACTAATAGCTGTTATAAGCCTGCATGAGCCTGGTTGCCACAAGGGGTGTCCCCTAGCCACACTTGGGAATCCCCTGCTCCTGTCTTGCAGTGCAGAGGCCTAGTACCCCATTGACGTGTGCTCTAGGTAGGTCCACATAGCTGAAAGAGGGCCCGAGTAATCCTAATATGTGTCCTTTTCCTTGTGGGCCCACACAACTGTTGTATCTGTGATTGAGAGGCCCATCTGACCTCCCCAGTACCAAGATCAGCTCTTTTGATTGTAGTACCATTGACATGATGTCCAGGGGCCCTGAAGCAGAGAGCAGCTATTCAGTTCCACAGCTTTGAACCCTAGAGTACGAGAAAGCCAGACTGTAATGTGGGGGAGAAAATCTGTTTTCATCTTTTACATGCAGTCCCAATTGTATTTTGCTAATTGTACAATTGTGCTGTTTATTATCGATTACTAAAACATAAGCAATGTGTGAAGAGTTGCAGTGATTTTTGCCAGATCCTATTCCTCTGTACATTCTTTAGTTATGAACAGCATAGCCAACAAGGCTAACCTAGCGCCGCAAAAGCAGAACATCATGCAGAAATGTAAAGCCCTGTTGTTCGCCTTCTGCGCCCTAGCCAAAAGGTTAAAAGGGCCCTCGTACAAACCTTTACTGTCTGTCATGTTGGCCAAATTCTTTCTAGGTGTCACATATGGAAGCGCAGCACTATACGGGAAAGATGCCTTGCTCCTGGATCAGCAACAAATACAAATCTACAAACAAGTTTTTAATCTTCCCCGTACTGCTTCCCCTGCACAGGTTAGGTTAGAATTTGGCCTTAAACAACAACACCTGGACAGGAAAGTACATACAATAAAGACCTGGTATAAAATAAGAAGAAACAATGCCAGCCCTTTGGTCGTGGCTTTATGGAATTCAGTAAGCAATGATACAAAGCCAGTATAAAACAGGTATTTATAGCATTCTCCTCAAGAGTCACAAATGGTACACCTATGGGACTCTAATATCTCTAATATGTCATATCCCCTCCTGTGCTGTGTGTTAAAAAAGGAAATATGTCTGCAATCCTTCCTAGATGATAAATGTAAATTTGCCTGGTTTCTTATGCATACTTACATCACCTTGGCACCATCACAATATCTGATTTCAACATTTTCAGTACACATCAAACGCTACCTGTTTGCACTATACCTAGGATCCCTTCCATCTAGAGTGGATCAACCACTGTGGAAGAAACATACTGATCCAGACACATCGAACAGTTTGCGCTTAACAATTGTTTAGTTACTTTTATTATTGTTTTAGTATAAATTCAAGAATCTTATAGTGGATAGCAAATTTTAATTGTATTTAATCAGTTGGCTATTTTTGCTAAGATTTTGATTAATCATGCAAATAAATAAATAAATAATTTTGTACATTCTTTAGTTATGAACAGCATAGAGTTTGTGATCAACAGGTGACCTTAAGCAGAGTATATTGTGTGTCTCTTTGAAGTTAAATGCTGTTAATGCATTTCATGGTGCTATTATGTTGCTTATTTGATATGTATGGTTTTCGTTGTTACTTGTTATATTTGTATAGATTGACTAGAATAATTGTATGACACTTACAGAGTTGAGAAGGGGTGGGAGGTCATCTTCCCAACGTAGCCAGAGTAGCCAGAGTCTTTGTTAGTGGAAACACCTGCAATGCAACTGTAATATTGCTAGTTGTTCCATGCAACCGCAGTGCTGGGGAAACCACCTGTCTAGCTAGATATAGTTCACATTTATAGAAGCCTGTGGTGAACCTGAGTTTGTTGTGGATAGTGTTGCCTGGAGGCTGAAGATTACTTGTTATAAGTTTCTGGCTTTACACCAACCATTCATGCTGTTAAATGTTTCTGTTTGCGAGAAACATCGGGCATAATTTAGATACTGATGGACAAGTTACTCCATCTTAATGGTGACGGCTATCTCACCTGCCAAAATCTAAATACGATTATGCCCTAAGGGATTTAGATTTCGGTGGATGGGATATCCGTTACCGTGGTGACGGAGTAACTCATCTGCCAATCAAAATCTAAATCAGGCTCATTGTCTGTGGCCCATGTACTTTCCATGTATACTATTGTGTGATATCAGTTTGTAGAAAACTGACACCAATAAAGTTAGGATGGGTTTATTTCCAACTGCGGCATACACATTTGTATCTTCCAATATCCCTTCCTTGAATGACCGTTTCCCCCACTCTAATTCCGCTGCCTTCCACTCTCTCAATTCTATTACCTTCAACCTTCTAATAATATAGTCTCATCTTACAACACATTTTCCCTCTTTAAACAAAATAAAACGTATGCACTAACCTAAAGGAAAATAAGTACTGTATACCAATATACATTAAAGGTCTTAAACAAAACCTTTAAATTTGATGGGCCAACATCTTCTTCTAGCATTGGATTTCACCCGGGATGCAACAGAACTATTATTCATGGTAATATCATCATCATTGCCCACCAACTCCGTAATTATCTCATGTCCAGCAGACCTGTTTCCCATGACTGCCTGTTGTTCATGATCCACCCCTTACTGCATACATTTAACAGACCGCAAACCATACCCAACCTTAACCAAAGATTCAGCACCACTTCCGTCATCACGGTACCCACCATTTTTACTGCACTTCGCCACACACACCTCCTCACTTTCCACACTTTTCCATCCTGGGTAACCACACTTTTTCTATAAACTTTAACCACCATCAAGGGTCTTCCAAACATTGGCACACCCTTCTCCACAAACCCAGGCTTGCGTATTCTAACCCAATCACCAACAGCAAAGCCAGGTTCTTTCTCCCTCGACTTGCCATCATACAGCTCCTTGAATTTCCCTTGTTTTCTCCTCACCCTTTCTCTGACCTCTTTCATAGAAACATTCTCCCAATCCTTACCTTGTTTCTTCCTTAACCACCACGGACATAGCTTAGACACAGGATCTCTAACTTTCAGCAATCTGAACGGGCTCACCTCTGAAGTACATTGTGGAGTGATACGATAACACCATAACTTCTCTCTCCACTGTCCTCCAAATCCTAGTGCCAAAAAAATACTATCCTCAAGAACCCGGTTGAATCTCTCGACTTGACCATTACCTTGTGGTTCATAAAGTGGAGCAGAAACATGTTTGATATTGCTGTATTTAAAAAAACTTTGCATTTCACTAGCAACTAACTGGACACCTTTATCTGAAATCAAAACTTCAGGATAACCTTCTCTAGCAAACACCTCCTTGAAAAATTCAATAATAACAGTAGATGTCGCATGGGAAACTAACTTCACCTCCGGACACTTGGAAAAATAGTCAATTAATACCAAGGCATTATGTGCATCTGCTGGAAGAGAATAGAAAGGAACAGAAATATCAAAACTCAACTTCTGCCAAGGAGAATTCGGCCAGGGAACAGGTACAAGAGGAGTAGGTACAGTCTTCAAAATGTTTTCAGCATTCACACACACACAGCACTCCCTCACGACCCTCTCTGTCATCTTATCTTATCCCGGCCACCAACAACATGTATGTATCAGCCTTTTCATGGAAGACATACCGGGCTGGTCCTCATGGGCTAGTTTCAAAATAGTATCCTGCATACATTTGGGAGGAACACATTTCCCTTTCTTAAATAACAGTTCATTTTCTATATCCAATTTACCTCTAACTTTTCCAAATGGTTCTATCTCAACAGAAATCCTGTTCCTGTCCGGCCAACCATCCCTCATATACCTCTTCACCTCTTGCAAAACTAAATCTTCCTTGTCACATTTCATTCACTTTTCCTCTTCAGTACTACCAAACTCTATAGTCACATATCCTGACACAGCAGACACTACATCACCTCCCAACACATTCTCAAATATACCTACTCCTTTTCCTTCATTTTGTGGAAGACGTGACAAACAATCTGCAACCGCATTACTTCTCCCAGGCACATACTCAATCTTAAATTAATACTCCTGCAATCTAGAAACAAGTCTGGCAATCTGAGCAGTAGCATTCCAGCCCCCACCAGGAGACAGAATTCACACCAAAGGTTTATGATCCGTCTGCAGTATGAAATTCGATCCCCAAATATAGTTCTGAAAATGCTCAACAGCCCAAATGCACGCCAACAATTCTTTCTCAATCACCGCATACCTCCTTTCAGCATCAGTCAACGTGCGAGAAGCAAAAGAGACATTCCATTTGTCTTTGCCACATCTCTGCGACAATACCTCTCCTATTCCATACATACTTGCATCAACAGTAACAATACACAGTGCTCACACACAGAAAGGCTTCAAAGTAGGAGATTCCACAATTTATTTTTTATCCTTTCAAATGCTCCACTTTGTTTCTCTGTCCATACATACTGGACTCCTTTACGTGTAAGCTATCTCAATGGCTCACTTTTCGTTGCAAAATCTTCAATAAACTTACTAAAATACTCACAAAGACCAGTGAATGACAACAACTTTTCCCGATTATCAGGAGCAGGAGCATTGACGATATCTTCCACTAAGGATCGTTTCGGTATTACTCTCTCCCCTGATATAGTATGACCTAAGTATTCCACTGATTTAGAATACATTTTAGCTTTATTTTCCTTTAGGGTCGGCCCACTCTTACTCAGAACTTTACAAACATTTTCTACATGCTCTTTGTGCTCATTCTAATTTTTTGAGAAAATCAAAACATAATCTTGGAAGCATTTTACATATTTTTCCATGTCCTTGAACAGATGAAACATTGCTCTTTGGAAAACTGATCCTACAGACGCTAATCCAAACAGCATCCTCTCAAATTGGAATAATCCTTGTGCAGTGATAAATGCTGTGAGATGCCTAGAGTCTTCCGTCAATTCGATCTGATGATACGACAACCTTAAATCCAGTGTGGAGAAAATATTTGCCCCTTCCAACACTCTAATAACCTCATTTATATTGGGAAAAGGGTGGCAATTCACAATAATATTAGCAATGACAGCTCTCAAATCTACACACAATCTCAAGGATTTGTCGGCTTTCCGTGCAAACACAATCGGAGAAACCCATTCAGAAGACTCAATTTCTTCTATCACACCCTCCTCCACCATTTCTGACAATATCTGCTTCAACTCCTCTCTGCCACTAATGGGAACATTCCTGAGCTTCTGTACTACAGGTTTAGCATTAGCCTTCACCTTAATTTCGTGACTATGATTTGCCAACCTGCCCAATTTACTAGTAAAGACTTATGGAAACTTAGAAGTAATCCATTCCCTAGCCTCACTACTCTCCACAACCAACACAGGTTCACTACTTCTTGGATTCAAAATTATTCCCAATTTACCTTGGTCTCTCCATCCTAGAACATTAACTCCTCTAGCTGCAACATACAATTTAATACTAGCACACCGCTCCTTAAAGACAATTTCTGTTTCAATAAAGCCAATCACATCAATAGTCGCACCATCAAAACTCTCAGTTATTATGTCTGGTTCTTTTAAATCAGACATTTCCCAAATCCCTTTGAATACCTGCTTAAAATAATCCTGCGTAACAATTGTCCAAGGTGACCCTGAATCTGCCGTCAGTTCTAATCTCCTTCCTGCAATTTGTACCTCACATTTTGGTTGCTTAACCCTGCCATACACCACTTCATCTCCATTCTTAAGTGATAACATCATACCCTCCTGCTCACTACCGCCACTTTGCCAGTCTTCCTCACCTCCTCCATTATTCACGCATGCCATCTTTCCTTTCGTTACACTGTTACTTCTCTTAGAATCTCTGCAAACACAAGCAAAATGTCCCATCCTCCCACATTTCTTACATTCTTTCCCAATCACAGGACACTGGGACGACGATGCCAGATGGTTCAGACTACCACAGCGAAAACATGATCACCTCTCCATCTTATCATGTTTCTCCTATCTCCTACCGGCAGCACCGCTCATGGTATTCAAGTTATTACTTGAATTCCCACCTCCCATGGCACCCACCACCTCAGATTCTATACTTTTAACTTTATCAGAATTCTGTACCAAATTAATCCACATCTCAGACTGCTCTAAGACCTTCACAGTGGAAATTACATCTTGCAATTTTGGATCTCCCATAACCCACAAATGTTCTTGGATTTTCCCACTCTTCACATGCACTATAATCTGATCTCGTATCATCTCATCAGTCATATCACCAAAATTACAATGTACAGATAATCCTCGTAATGCTGTCAGGAATTCACCAAATGTCTCTTCCGAATGCTGTACTCTGGTATAAAACTTGAATCTATTTAATGCTAAACTTGCTGTAGGTTTGAACCTATTCTCTAGTGTCATCAACGCTTCTTTAAAAACATCCACATCTTCGGCAGCCTGTCCTTGCACTACCACAGGAGGTAAAGGGGGTTATTCCAACTTTGGAGGAGGTGTTAATCCGTCCCAAAAGTGACGGAAAAGTGACGGATTTACCACCAGCCGTATTACGAGTCCATTATATCCTATGGAAGTCGTAATTCGGCTGGTGGTATATCCGTCACTTTACCGTCACTTTTGGGACAGATTAACACCTCCTCCAAAGTTGGAATAACCCCCAAAGTCCTGAAAACCATTTGCCCCTCCAAACACAAACAATGCAGTAAAATATTTTGTTTTCTTTCTTGTGACATATCATCATCGTCAATAGCCTTCAGGTAAGTTAAAAATTCTTCCTTCCACCTAGTCCACGGCATTTATGGATCTCCATTGTTCTGTAGAAATTTAGTTGGAGGTTCAAACTGCATCCTTACTTATCTTTTATCTCTTGTGCTGAAGAAACAAAATTAGCATGCACCAAAATAAGTTGTGCAATACTATAAAATGAAGAGAAGTAAAAAAAAAAACGTATTTAACTTCCCTAGTATATCTGTTAGTTCTTCCGCAGTGTCAATATCTTCTTGCTATGGTGAAAACAATCTTCCTTTTAGTGATGTATTTCATTCCTACTTCAGTGCCAATACCACAACTGAGAATAACAATAATAGTCCCTTCTCAGTGTCGATGTACCAGAATCAGAACGCCACTCAGCACACCACAGAAGAAACAGCAGGAAGAACAGGTGGGTGTTCCTGAAAAAGTGCAGTAAAAAAAAATGCCAAAATAATTCCTGCACACCGTCAAAGCGCAACAAGTCCAGCGCTTTACTCTCACCAACGCGTGACAGATTATAGCGCGTTTCTCACGACGCACATTAGAACGCACTCTCCTTTCCTTTTAGATTGTAGGACGCAGCGTGTCAGGGTGCCACGAGTCCTTCAATAGCACGTCGCACGGCGGATAGTTTGGAAAAAACCGATGCCGATGCCGCGCGGCAGGGTCAACCGGCGAAATAAGGTCAAACGAAAGGCAGAAGAAGGAACGGGTAAATTAAAATAAAATCCCAACCTTCAATGCCGTGCCTTTGTGTTCTCAATGCACCTTTCTTGTTGGCTACAAACACGCGTGAGCTTGTCTTCTATAAAGGAACGAAACCGCTCCTGTGCCATCTGCACATTCCAGCGAGGTGTCAAAATCTCGTTGCCAATGTAGAAAACTGACACCAATAAAGTTAGGAAGGGTTTATTTCCAACTGTGGCATACACATTTGTATCTTCCAATATCCCTTCCTCGAATTCCTCTGCCTTCCACACTCTCAATTCTATTACCTTCAACCTTCTACTAATATAGTCTCATCTTAGAACACAGTTAAATACCAAAGTAGGGGCCACAACCTTGCACCAGTTACTCATGGTCATCATATGATTTGATAGGATGGACTGAACTAATGCACACCAATAAATGTGAGAGGACAATAGATACTGTGTGTGGGGGGCACTACACAACGAAGGAGTCAAAACCTCTGTGCAGCAGTAACAGGGGGGACTTCATATCTCACCCTGCATTGCATAGTTTGGAGGAAGGCCCGCATCTCCCTTCCTGTGGCTGTCCCGTACTTTAGAAAGCAGTGATTGCTTCTGCTGCGTGGGATGTGTGTAGAACACGCCAGGGAAAAGCTTAGGTCAAGGACCGGCCCATGAGCGCCAGGAAAAGGCAGAGCAGGGCCACCATTCTTGGCTTTGCGGCGAGCTGCAGCTTGGTGTTCCCAACAGGATTTACAAACCACCCAGGTACATTATTAGGTCAAGATGGCCACAGCACACAGAATAAATAGTCCAACAGTGTGGCAAGGATAGAAGATCCCTGATAGTGTGTTGTCGGTTGAAGGAAGGAAGAGGTTGAAAAAAGTCTTAAGGCTTGGTTGTAGATGGTGTCTTTATTTGTAGGTGCTAGAAATCATAGTGCCTTCATCAAGATACAGCCAACACGTGTTTCGTCACACAGGTGACTTCATCAAGGCTGCAAAACAGTAATAAAAGCAAAATTGGCATATGTACATGTTCGGAATCGATTGTGGACATGTTGGTGACATATATGAAAGGTTCCATGACCAGAAACCAGTGAACAGTGATCAGTGTACGAGCTTGAGTATGTGGGTATAGAGTGAACATGGCAAGTCAAATAGGTGATTGGGACCCAGACTATGCAGTATGAAAGACAAAGTAAGCTACTGTGACCATGTGAATTATATGTGAGAACCCAAATTTCCGTAAATAAATTTTTATTTATTCAACCAGAGTGTTTAGTGGATAGAAGAAGCGTTTATTTGGAAATAAGTGTACAAATACTGTACAAAGAGGTGTGATGAGTAGGAGAGTAGAGCAGGACTGAGAGAGACCAGACAAATGGGAGAGTAGAGAAGCATCAAGGGAGATATAAAAACCGCACACGGTAAAGTAGCGGATAGATAACAAGGGGGGGGGGGCCCTTAGGGGGCCACAGTGGTAACTCATACCTGGACCGTCCGGCCAGAATGGTAAGTAAAGTGGGTGCCCGGTGATCAGCTAAGTGGGCTATAGGAAATGAAATGGATCTGGGAAGAGAAAAAAAACGGATATTATTGGCTGTGAGTAGCCAATAGTCAAAATGAAACATGAGTAATCTTAGAAACATTAAAGACCAAGTGGTCTGTTCTCTAATAGATGAAAAAAATGGGTCACTGTGTACATACCTATTCAAATACGTAGATCTGTAAGTAATATTGCTGCCCTTGCAGCAACAGGTGAGTAAGGTAATGGGCAAGTATGGTGTGACAGGTATAGGAGACCCTGATAAGCCTGGAATCAAAACCTACGAAAGTGTCAGACAAAAATGCGAAAAGAAAAGACATGAGTGGATTCAACCTGGATGGAGGGAACAAAAGACGTAGTTAAGGTACCGTGTCACCACAAATAGTAGTGGTAACATTGGAGGAAGTAAAATGAAAAAAAAAATAATTAAAATAAATTAAAGCGCTAACGTGGATGCCCAAGAAAAATTCAAGGGTTAATAAAATTAGCAAGCAAAAGCTATCAAGTTCGCAAAGTCAGTAGTAGCCATAACCAAGCGGCAAAGAACATCTATTGTGTGTCGGCAGAACTCATTGTGAAGTGCCTCTGATAATATTTAGAACCAAGACTATAAACAACATAGGACGCGAGCGTAAGGAAGGGTCTAAACAAATACAAATAGTAAGACTTAAAAGCTGAAGTACTGAGTAACCTAGTTAGTTGATGGCCAGTAACAGTTAGAAGGCAACAAGTTGGCAACCGAAAGCTAAAGCGGTCGCAGCGTGAGAGAGAACACTTACATGTGGCCAAAACTAATGTAGTCCGACCTTGTAGTAAGGCGAGTCGACTGCAATTGCTACAAAGTGTGTAAAAGTAATAAACTCAAAAAGACCAGTGGCGTGCGGCTAATGTAAAGAGCAGTACGCGTCTCAGCTACAAAGTTGAAATCCGAGTAAACACGCGAGCGCGAGGGAAGAATCCAGTACGCGTCTCGGCTACAAGGTTAAAACCTGAATAAAAACGCGAGCGTGTTATGTAGCACGAACTGAGTGATTTCAGTTGTTACCGGCAAGAGAGAACACATAACTGTGAGAACCAGTGTAGACAAGTGTAGCACGCGGTGTCCGGAGCGTGTTATGGTCAGGTGAGGTCAAACGCTAGCCTAATAAGATAGGAAGTGGGAGATAAAAGAAGGACTTCGAAAAATAGGTATAATGGGCATATCGGCGGCCATCTTGGGTGTATGAAGCGAAAGTTAGTAAACAAGGAAATAGACTAGATCAAAAAACAAAAGGTGAGTAGGAAAGGAAGCGGCCATTTTGTAACGAAGCAGGGCACAGGGTAAGAGCCTAAAGTTAGGCAATCCGAAAGAACTGTGTGTAGTGGAAACGAGCGGAAAAGATAAGAGAGGTGAGAACAAAGAGAAACGTAGGAAACGCGGCCGGTTGATGGACAGTGTAGAGTATCCAGTGAGAGGAAAACACACCCCAGCTGTAAGTAGGCTAGAGTAGTAGCCAGTAGTTTTATGCAATCAGGGGACCATTACATCAAGATGCTAGAGGGCAGTGATAGATGTGAAGTAAAAAAGACGATTGGTAACGTGAAAGTAGAGCCGGAGGAAAGTGATAATATAGAACATTTAGGGGATGCGATGATAAACCAAATGGTGGGTACAACAGTAGAATCGTTGAGTTTAGTATAACGAAAGCGATGGAGCATATAGAAAAACGAGAACACGGAATACAGTAATCAAGTACAGCGGTAAGATCCTTACATAGGTGCATGAGTACAGAAGTCAAACACTAAGTTAACCACAATATTGACAAAAATAAACTTATGCTGCCGTGTATACTATAGGGAATATGCCCCGAATTGTCCATGAGTATATAGGGTGCAAGGTTATATATACAAAAAGGGGACAAAGGAACCAATTGACAAGTACAACAGTAGAAACGTTAAGTTTAGCATAACAAAAGCAATGGAGCAAATCAAAACCAAGACCACGTAATACGGTATTCAAGTGCAGCGGTAAGGTCGTTGTATAAGTGCATTAGTGCAGCAGTGGAACACTTAGTTAACCATGACATTGTAAAAATAAAGTCATAAAAATAGTAAGATAATAATGCATAAGTGCACTGTAGAGCTTACACACAGAATTTTCCATGAGTATATAGGGTGCAGTATTAAGTATACAGAAACAGTACAAAGGAACAGAGCAATCACGTAAGAAAAAAGTGTAATTCACGATCAGTGTTGAGGCCTAGCTCAACTGTGCGAAGTTTAATGATCCATTTGGCCTCACATCTGCGCAGGTCCCTGGTTCTGTCTCCCCATCTTGGTGAGTTGGAGACCTGAGTGATACCATGGAATCTGATATTCAGGAGATCTTTTTCCCCGTGTGTGGTATTAAAGTGAACAGCAAGGGGATAGTTAATATTGACATTTCTGATGGCTCTGACATGCTCCTGGATATGTTCCTTCAGTGGGCGTATAGAGCTTCCAATGTAAATCAAACCACATACACAAATCAGGCAGTAAACAGTGTACTTCGTGTTGCAATTCATAAAGGTCCTGATGTGGTACGTAGTCCCGGTGTTGTAGGAAAAGGATAAGGTTTTGTTAAGGGCTAGTTGGCAGGATATGCAGCAGCCACATTTGTAGAAACCACTTGGTTTCTCTGGGATCCATCCTGGAGTGCGTGTATGGGGTGAGGGACAAAGAAAGCTGGGGCACAAAATGTTCCTAAGAGTACGACCCCTGCTGTGTACAATGATGAGAGACCCGCCTACTGTGTCTTTGAGACATGTGTCCAACATTAGCAAATGCCAGTGTTTCTTGAGAATGCGTACTACTGCCTTACTCGCCGGGCTATACTGGGTAATGAAAGAGACCGGTCTTTTGTTGGAAGAGCCCTTGGCACCAGGTTCTTTAGGGCTTTTGATCAGTAAATCGTGTTGGTCCTTACTGGAGATGCGTTTGCTGGCTACCGAGATAAGTTTGTTGGTGTAACCCCTAGCTCGGAAGCGGTGAGTCAGGTTCTTGAGTTCCTGCTTGAAAACATCATTATCAGTGCAGTTACGTCTAATCCTGACCATTTCTCCATATGGGATGGCCCTGATTTGTGTGAGGGGATGAGCGCTCTGTGCATGCAGAATAGAATTGCAGGCAGTGGGTTTCCTGTAAAGTCTCGACATGATCTTATTGTTGGTGGTGTACAAAAGTAAATCCAAGAACTCAATGCGAGTTGCGTCCACCTTGTGAGTGAACACTAAATTAAACTCATTTGAGTTAAGGTGTTCTAAAAGTATATCGAGGTCAGGTATGTTCCCAGTCCAAATAGCAAGGATATCATCAATATACCTCCCCCAATATAGGATATGTTGGGTGAGATGTGTCGGACACTTGGACCATAAGTGAATTTTCTCAAATTGGCCCATGTATAGATTGGCGTACGATGGAGAGAATTTGGCTCCCATGGCTACGCCCTGACACTGCCGAAACCACTTGCCATCATGCAGAAATACATTGTTCTCTAGCACTAGTCGTTTGAGGTCAAGAAGCATATGTGTGTGTTCATAAAGTGTGGCATCTCGGGCACTGAGCGTAAGCTGGAGCATTTCGAGACCCCTTTCCAGGGGTATGGATGTATAAAGAGAGCTAATGTCAAGGCAGACAAACACACAATCATCCGTCCATTCGATGTCTTCAAGTTGACACAGCAAGTCTCTAGTGTCCTGTATGTACAATGGTAAGTTATGTACCAAGGGTTGGAGGAAAGAGTCAATGTACTCAGAAATATGTTCCGTAGGAGAACCAATCCCTGAGATGATGGGTCTGCCCGGAGGAAATCCCCCTGGTTTGTGGACTTTGGGTAGAATGTATATGCAGGGAGCCCGGGGCGCCTCAATGTACAGAAATCTGTATTCCAAATCGGTCAGTTTCTTTTTGATCAGACCGGTGATGTCAGGAAGAGGGTTGGTCTGAAGAACAGAATAAACCTGTGTGTCTTCGAGTTGTCTGTTGATTTCTGCAATATAGTCAGTCTTGTTCATGATGACAACGTTACCCCCTTTATCAGCCTCCCTAATGACTATGTCTGTACAAGTTGAGAGTTTATGCAATGCTCGGAGTTCATTGGGGTTGAGATTAGTGTGCGGTCTGTGTGTATAGTTGCTAGTCTTGTCCTCTAAGTTGTAAAGTTCCGTACTAACGGCTTTGTAGAAAACGTCTATGTGATTGTCCGGAGGTAAAGTGGGGACAAACATGGAGGTGGGTTTAAGCCCACTGTTAACTTCTAAGTTCGGTATGATGTTAAGTTCAGTCAATAGTTCGTCAAAGCTGGGTGGTGGCGAAGATGTGTTATCAAGGGAGAGGACCGTATGAATGTCCTGCAAGTCCCTAATGGACTGATTGCAAGTTGGTAATGAAATGCGAGTAGTCCTGTGAATGTCTGGTTTGTTATGGAAGAACTTTTTTAATTTCAGATTGCGTATAAATCTAAAGAGATCTATGTGTATGTTGGTGTAGTCAGGTTTAGAAGTAGGACAAAAACCCAGCCCTTTTTTCAAGACATTTATTTCATGTATAGACAATTTCAAATTAGAAAGATTCATGACTTGTACTGTTTCCTCTGGAGCGTTGGGGGTTTGTTGCACTGATGGATACCCTAGGACCTCTGGGTTTTTGTGGTGGAGCGAGTAGTCATACCCTCCCTGGTGTTTGTTGTGGTGTTTCCTACCCCCCCTGCGGGTGGATTTGTGTTTGTGCCTGACCTGTTGTAGTTCTGTCGTAGTCCCTTCCTGTATCGACCAAGTTCCTCTAAAAAAGAACTCGACTGTTGGGTTGTGTTTTGTGGATGTGTACTAGTAGAGGACCCTTCCATAGGCGAGTCTAAGCAATCACTGGATAAATTGGAGATGTCAGATAAGCTACCCGCGATTGACCCAGCAGGCGTGTTAGATTTAGTGGGTCTGTTGCTAGAGCCCTTGTTGACCTGATCAAACCTCCGTGCAAAAGTGTAAATCCTGCCATTGTTGTAATCATTGTCATCTCTGACAAGTTTACGCATTTTCTTGTCCTTTATATATAATTGATATCCATTGAGTATCTCCCTCATAATCGTGAAATTCTTGTCAGTTGCTTCAGGGAGGTTGAGATTTTTAATCTCCTCCTCTAAGGATGTAATGTCCTGGAGTAGTTTGTTGCGTTTTCTGTCTGCATGTTTAATTAATATGTTAATCATGCTAAAGGAGGTGGAGGAGATAAGGTGTTCCCATTCCCCAAGTAAGTCAGGGTCAAGGTCTTCAAAGGATGGGAATATTATCACTCGTAAACCTCTTGGGACTTGTTTGAGTTCCAAGTAGCGTTTCAGAGTCGTGATGTCCCACCAGCGGGCTAACTCTTGTTTCCTTAATCTCTCTAGTTTGATGAATTTCTGTCTCAGTCCTTCCTTTGAAGGTGTAGTGTCTGTGGTGCGTGGAGCTAGGGGTTTTCTGGAGAATAGCTCTGCAGCTAAGGTGTCCCGGTTATCGTCAAATGAGGCCATGTTGTAGAACCTAAGGATAGAATATCCCTTCTGATCAGAAGAAATACAATTAGTACAATACAGCAGTAGAAGTTACTAGAGTGCGGCTCACCCTATTCAGACAGAACATAACCTGGAAAAAAGAAAACACAAGGGTAGTAAGGGTGAGAGGTGCTGCACCTCTAGGTAGTAAAACAATATTTTTTCTTGAGTAGGTATATAAATTGAAGCAACGTCTGGTGCAACTTGGCCGAGTGCCTTACTACCCAGTAGGCACCACAACGGGTACCGGAGTACCCAAGGACAAAATGGGTCAAGATGGCCACAGCACACAGAATAAATAGTCCAACAGTGTGGCAAGGATAGAAGATCCCTGATAGTGTGTTGTCAGTTGAAGGAAGTAAGAGGTTGAAAAAAGTCTTAAGGCTTGGTTGTAGATGGTGTCTTTATTTGTAGGTGCTAGAAATTATAGTGCCTTCATCAAGATACAGCCAACACGTGTTTCCTCACACAGGTGACTTCATCAAGGCTGCAAAACAGTAATAAAAGCAAAATTGGCATATGTACATGTTCGGAATCGATTGTGGACATGTTGGTGACATATATGAAAGGTTCCATGACCAGAAACCAGTGAACAGTGATCAGTGTACGAGCTTGAGTATGTGGGTATAGAGTGAACATGGCAAGTCAAATAGGTGATTGGGACCCAGACTATGCAGCATGAAAGACAAAGTAAGCCACTGTGACCATGTGAATTATATGTGAGAACCCAAATTTCCGTAAAGACTTTTTTATTTATTCAACCAGAGTGTTTAATGGATAGAAGAAGCGTTTATTTGTAAATAAGTGTACAAATACTGTACAAAGAGGTGTGATGAGTAGGAGAGTAGAGCAGGACTGAGAGAGACCAGACAAATGGGAGAGTAGAGAAGCATCAAGGGAGATATAAAAACCGCACACGGTAAAGTAGCGGATAGATAACAAGGGGGGGGGAGCCCTTAGGGGGCCACAGTAGTAACTCATACCTGGGCCATACCAGGTACATTATTATCTCAACCCCTGGCCATTCTTCCTACTGGCACTTCGTTGGGGAGGCTTCTGTCTACATGCCGTTACGACCCTGGCCTCAGGATTGAGGAGTGAGCGTGTGGCCCATTGACTTATGTTTTAGACCTATGACTTTATAATTTAACAATAGTATGGGCAGTATTTTCATCTGTTTGTGCTTCAGCTTGTATTTGTATTGTTTTTTTTTTACTGAGGGTGACCAATGAGGGTGTTAGAAATGGGGGGCCATGTGTATCTAAGGGTTTTACCCATTCTGTGTCTATGGGAAAATGTGTTCATACATATGGGCTGGGGTCTCTAGTTGGCAGTCAGTTTACACCCTGTCCAAGTAGGGACTCTCACTCTAGTCAGGGTAAAGGAGATATCCCACTCAGTTAACCCCTGCTCACCCCCTCAGTAGCTTGGCATGAGCAGCCAGGCTTATCTCAGAAGCAATGTGTAAAGCATGTGCACATGACACACAGTAATACAGTGAAAACACTGCAAAAGGACACCACACCAGTGTTAGAAAAATAGTTAATATTTATCTGTGTAAAACACGACCAAAATGAGAAAAATCCAACATGAAGTAGAAAAGCTATGAATTTTGCAAGAATTAACTTAAAACAAGAAAAATAAAACTTGCAGTAACAAAGATATGAATTTTGCAAGAATTAACTGAAAAATACAGTTCCTTGAAGTCGATAGCTCTGTCTGGGGCTATCACAGAGTCGTGAACAACAAATCCAACAGTTCAGGCCGACCATAGGGTCGCGGGTCAGCTGCAGTGTTGGGTAGACCTGCAAAAAGTACCTTGGAAATGTAGGGCATGATCGTCCTCGCCATGAGATCCAGAGGGCTTCGATTTACAGGCCCTGGGCACACATGGTGCACTATACTAGGGACTTGTTAGTAAATCAAATATATCAACCATGGTTAAACCAATCGCCAATACAATTTAGAAATAGAACATATGCAATTTAGCACAGGTTAGCAGTGGTAAAGTGCCCAGAGTGCTAAAGCCAAAAAAAACTGGTCAGAAGAAATAGGAGGAAGGAGGCAAAAAGTATGGAGATGACCCTGCAAAAAGGGCCAGGTCTAACAGAGAGTGATTGTAGATTCATGCTCATAAAGTTAACCTGGTACAAAGGGAATGTGATTTATCAAGTGTTTTAAGACTGTTCATCATTAGTGATGTGGGGGTGTTTTAAGCAGGCAGTTTTAACCGTGTATTGTGCATTCTATTTTTAGGACCTAACCCCTCTCACTGTCCTTCTTTATATTAAGCAAACGATTGAGCTATGTCTATTTGCCATTGTTGGCTTATCACAGGTTATTGTGTTTTACCTTTCATTAAGGTATAAAGAAAATCAACTGGCGCTTTGCTTGCACTCACTCCTCCAATGAAGTGTACTTCGATAGTTTGGATGCTGGAGAGGGTCGTGGGGGTCCTCAGCACGGAAATTGCCCTCACAGACAGGGGACTGTCCATGTTAATAATTTTGTGCCTGTGGACGAAGCATCCTCGGAGTCCTTGTCTCCCCCCGTCACTTTTTCTAATGCCAACCTCCATCAGTGGGAAAGGCTCCCAATCTTCACACTGGAGGGCACAAGGTGTCTCCCAAGGTCAAAAAACTAAAGAGGGGACTGCGGTGTGGAATATCGGACTTTGCCACTGAGATAGACGTTTTGACAGATAACACATGTCTTCAGAGACAGGTGTGGTTATAACTACATCTGACCGAGGTCAACCAGAGCAGCTCCTTGATGATTATTTCATGAAAATTAAGAGATCTGACACAGTCTGAGCTCTCGCCGTTGTGTGCTTATTTGGTAACTACACTACAGTTTGTGTTCCGCAAAACTCCTCAAATATTAATCAGCCCAGTTCTACCATTCCATCATTCAAGCTAAATACCCCCGATGAACAGTTTCTTTTGACAGCAGGGGCTGTCCACCCTCTGCCCCCTTTAACACAGTACACCCAGTGCCTCCTATTATGGCAATACCAGCAACCATTTCTGCAAGGGGGGTTTCTACAGAATATGCAGTTAACCCTAAATTGTTGCCTATTCAGACCATTATTAATCTTCCTACAGCTGTGTGCCCCCATATGGTGGTTTTGACTGGTGTGCCCCCTTTGCAGAGACACCGCAAAGAGTCATATGGGCAATTGCATAATAAGGTACTGGATTGGTTACCACGAAATAGGGATTTTCCCTTTGCTCTTTCCAGCGAAATCCTCATCACTTGAAAGTCTGGCTGAATAGGTCCGGGCCCTATCACCTCCTCTCAAGGTGGCACAGGCAATATTGGGCAGGAGCCCATGTAGCTCTATTCCAGTGAGCTCCATAGTCCCGGTCCCCCTCAGATTTTTCTATAAACCACACACTGCATGTGCATACCCCCAGAAATTACTAATTTAGCAATGAGTGGGGGAAGTAGTGATGTTTCCCGGGGGATAACACCAGTTTCCTTATCATCAAGCCCCTTAGTTACTCCCTCTGTTCCCTTTAAAAATTGTTTTAATGTAATTGTAGGGAGCCAGTTCGATATCCTATCAGAAGTTGACTTGACAGTCTCAGCCTTCCTTCAGTAGTTTCCCTACTGAAGTAGCAAGGGGGGCTGCTAAGATGGCGAAGGGGGCTGACTCAGTGGTGATAAGGTCTGGTTCTTTATCCTCACTTGTAAGTTGGAATGTGGCACAGACAAAAGATACAATTTAAAACCCAGATTGAGAGGTCTTTCCTGATCATTTTGATTTTGTTTTCATGCAGGGCACCTGGGTTAGTGCATCAGTTTTAGGCAGGGGATTTTCCTTTTACTCCTGCCCTACCATAGCTTCTTCCCATGAGTAAGCTAGGGTGGACTCTTAAATTGTGTCAAACTAAATCTTAGGACAGTAGTATCAGTTGTGAACACAGATAGACCCGCATACCAGGTCTTGCTCATTAGGTTTAGTCATGGCTTTTTTGGATCTTCGCTCAGCCCCATGATCTTCAACGTTTACATGGCCCCCCTCGCCAACATCACACAAATCCACCACATCAACATAGTTTCCTATGCAGATGACATTCAGCTCATCCTCTCCCTCACGAAAGACCCTACAACTGCAAAGAACAACCTCCACAACGGACTTCACGCCATCGGCAGCTGGATGGAATCAAGCCACCTCAAGTTAAACACAGACAAGACAGAAATCCTCATCTTTGGCACCAACCCCTCAACTTGGAATGACTCTTGGTGGCCCACCTCCCTAGGAACCACGCCCTCACCCGCCACCCACGCACGCAACCTAGGCTTCATCTTGGACTCCACACTCAGCATGACTCAGCAGGTCAATGCCATCTCCTCTTCCTGCTACAACACTCTCCGCATGCTCTGCAAAATCTTCAAGTGGATTCCCGTCGAAACCAGGAAAACTGTCACCCACGCCCTGGTCAGCAGCCGATTGGACTACGGAAACGCCCTATATGCAGGAATAACAACCAAACTCCTAACAAAACTGCAAAGAATCCAGAATGCATCCGCCCGCCTCATTCTGGACATCCCAAGATGTGACCACATTTCCCCCCACCTCAGAGACCTTCACTGGCTACCAGTGTCAAAGAGGATCACCTTCAAACTCCTCATCCACGCACACAAGGCCCTCCACAACACAGGCCCAACGACAGACTCACCTTCCACACCCCCACCTGCAATCTTCGCTCCACCAGCCTCGCCCTCGCCTCCATCCCCCGTATCCGCCGCACCACCGCCGGAGGAATATCCTTCTCTCACCTAGCCGCCCAGACCTGGAACTCCCTACCGCTCCACCTTTGCCAGACCCAAGACCTCTTGACATTCAGGAAATGCCTCCAGACATGGCTCTACAACCAGTAGCTCCCCCCCCCAGCGCCTTGAGACCCTAACGGGTGGTTAGTGCGCTCTATAAATCCTTGATTGATTGATGGTTTTTATTTGGTATATTTCTACAACAATGATTTAACCAACTATTTCTGCTATATGTTTGAGGAGTTGTTTAGTTTTATCCTAAGTTTGAAACCAACAGGGACTGGCACCACATTTCAACCTCACCTTTTGTTATATGGTGATTTCAATGCCAAACTTGAGAATTTGCTACAGAGTCAGTTTCTTTTGGGTTCAGCAGCTGAAGTAGCACCAATGGATGCTAGAGGGAAGGAGCTGAGGACATGTGTTGCATCTTATGATCTAGTAGTAGATGTAATTACCTACTATTAGGACGCTGGGGCAAATAAACCCACCTACAGGGGGAGGAATGGCCTTTGTTATTGATTATATATTTGTCACCAGGAACTTTTTGCAGTGGTGCTTTAAAATGTGGAACTACAAGCGGTCTCTTGCGGACAGGAGGAATTTCCTGGACAAAAGGGACAGGGAGGAGTCAGAATTAGCAGCTGCCCAAAATAGCAGTAAGGTATATTGGGATTATTTTAACAGGTTTCGCCAGTATGATGCTCCCCCCAATCATCTCCTTGTTTGCAATATTTCTGGTCAGGAGTGAGTCAAGCATTTCACCTCTATCTCTCGGCTGACTGGAGATAGGGAAGACAATAATAGGTTGCATGAGCAGTTAGTTAATCCCCCCCTCAGATTTGTCTCCTGGAAGTGGAGGTAGCCATCAGATAGACTTTAAATGGCAAAGCTCCAAAGCCCAACAGCATCCCAATGGACCTATTTAAATGTAGCTCAGAATTCTGGGGCACCTGCTCACTAATGTATTCAATATTTCTCTGTTTAACAGGCTCCCAAATTCCTAGGCCCTTTCCATAATCACCCTAATCTTTTAAAAAGGAGGCAGAGGGCCCCCAAAAGTCATAGGCAGATCTCCCTCTGATAGTTCAGTGAAGATTCTAGGGAAGGTTATTTTTAATCATCTACAGACGTGGGTTAGCAGCAGTAACATTCTGTCCCCCTGTCAGGATGGCTTCAGTCCTGGGGTAGGTACAGTGGAGCAGTGCCTGAACTTGCATTTGATTGTGATGAAATATACCTGGGCTGCCTGCTGTACCTGGCATTTATGGAACTATCTTCTGCATTCAACTCCATTAACAGGGCCCAGCTTTGGATGATTCTTTTAAAGTTGGGGGTAGAGATTCCTTTGGTAAATTTCTTGCACTCCCTGCACGAAAATCTAGGTACTAAGGTGCATTATGGCCGAACAGGAGAAATGTCTGATGTTTTCTCCTTGGTGAGTGTGGTGCATCAGCGTGAGCATGTTGGCACTCCTGCTTTTTATCATTTAAATAAGTGATCTAAGCACCTATTTGACCCTTTCTACCAGAGATGTACTGAAAATTGGCAATACTTTTGTACTGGCATTATTATATGCCGAAGATGCTGTTTTTGTGGAAAGGACGCCCCATTACTTATACAATCTGGCTGAATGTTTTGTCTCATTTATGGACAATTTAGATATGAAAACTAACTTTGGGAAATCACAATTAGCGGCCTGTGGACCAGGTAGGAGAACTCTGTCGTCCTTTAAGCTGCAAGATAATTCCTTGAGCGCTGTACCGAACCTTTGCTACATGGCTGTTACCTTTGATTCCTCTACATTCTGGCAACCCCCAGTGAATGCATAGTACTTACAGGGCAGGGTGACTGGGTCACTATTTAATCTTGTTTGGAGGGAAGGTAGGGGTAACATTTACCCTTATATCAAAACTTTTAATCTTCAGTGTGTTCCTACAGCTACATACTGAGCAGGGGGAAAACAGGATTCTAAGGCCGTCATTAAATCTTCTGCCAACTAATCCCAACGTTATTCTTCACTCTGAACTCAATCTAGAATATGTTTCAGATAGAATCAAACTGGTCTGCTTCTACTTTGGGTGAGTGTGTAGACAAACACTCAATCAAGTTTTAATAAAGAAATTATTTTAGATTGTCTCAGCTCAGACAGTGGTCCCTCCATTCCCTGGCTGAAATATGCTAGAAAGTGTTTAACTGATATTGGCCTACCTGAGATGTTTACCTCCCTTGATACACTAAATAAACACAACAAGTCGCTTGTAAAGTCTTGTTACGCAGAGTTCAGTCTCTCCCAAAGAATGGAGGAGGGTTTTAGAATGTAGAATGCATAACTATTTTATTACGTTTTCTGCAGGAGATTTGTCTCACTATTTAACATTGGAGCTCTCAGGGTGGGAGATGTTCCTGCCTGTTAGATTCAGGGCATGCACTGTGTGTCATCTGCAGTGTTTTCCTAAGGGGTCAGAGATGTGGTACAGCAATTTATCAACACAAATGTATGATGGACAGAGTGCTGAACAATGCAAACACGCACCCCCAGGCACAGTTCTGGGTTTATCCATCGTTCTTTTGCTCACCATGCCCCCAGTTTGGACCCAGCCATATGCAAATCAGTCTTGACACTGTTCATCATGGGAACAGTCCAGCCCAAATTGCCAAGCCAGGTCCTTCCTGGACCGGAAACAAGCATCCTGGGACCGGTTTCAGGGTGTCACCCTTCTTCAGCCAGGCTAGCTTGAATCCAGTGGCACAGTGAGCAAGGGACCCACGTCTGGGCATACCCTTCCCACTTAGGGCAACTCTAGCAACACAAAAGGATGATGGACGGAGTGCTGAACAATGCAATTTACCAGGATGTCCTTATGATGGGACAGCAGAGCAATCCTTACTAAATTTAAACATTTTTGTGATTTTTTTTTGCTTCTTTCAACTTTGTCCTAAGTATATTTTAAAGTTACTTGCCTTTACAAAATGTAGGGAGGCTCTTGTGTACCTTCAGTTGTTAGGTAGCTCTGATATGTGCTTCAGTGTTTGTTACTTCCTTAAAATGTCCATGCGAAGTGGGAAATCAATGAAGGGTTAATAGCAATGCAGGTAGCTTATTGCTCAGTAGACGTACTTTAGGCAGCTGTTCCATATTAATGTTTTAAAGTTTTTTTATTTGTTTTTGTGTATTCCTGATTAAATGTATCAGTGAAATTGCTTTGTATGCAATAGGGTACTGATGGAGGGGTAATGACGGTGGAGGTAGTTTGTTGTAAAGTTAATGTATTTTTAGCAGCAGTCTTCTTTGCACCAAAGGTATGTTTTTAATTATATTCGTACATTTGTTTTTAAGTTGTAACATTGCTCTTTCATGATTTCTATCCAAACATCGAACAAAGATACTTTGATTTGACTTGAGTCAATACCTACAAGAGTGTTGTGCTTCCATGATGTGGGTACCTGGCTTTTCCGCATGATGATTGATCACTTGATGTGTGGAACTGGCAAATGTGGCTCAGCAGTGTGTTATGTAGACATCTGCCCCATAGGTCTTCAGAACATCTATGGTTTACTGAGTCTTGCAGTTTGGCACACTTAGGGGCTGATTTATACTTTTTGCCTCAAACCTGCATTAGTGCAGGTTTGTGGCAAAAAGTATAGTGTCAGCTAGCGCTATTCCTAGACGCTGGCCGGGCACCTTATTTAAGGAATGGTGCTAACCAGCGCTGAGGACCTGTTAGGGTCCTTTGAAAGGATGCAAACAGTGCCTAGAAGGCATAGGGGGGCCTGTGCACCAGATTGCCTCTAAACAGTGTAGCGCCATTTTCTGGCACATAAGCCTCGTGGACATGGCTCCTGTCTTAGTAAAGACAGGAGCCATGCCTACCTCCCCAATGGCCATGTCCAGGGGACAAATGTCCCTGGGCATGGCCATGGGGGCCAGCGCTGTGCAGGGGGCCCCAAGTCAAAGGATAGAAAAAAAAATACCTACCCAGACTTACCTTCGGATGGGTCTCCCAGCTGTGGGTGACCTCCTATTGTGGGTAGGGGTGGGTGGGGGTGTCCCTGGGGACAGGGAAGGGCACCTTTTGGCAATTTCCATAGACTCTGACCATGGAAATCTGCCTCCAGGTCCCCTTACACCTGCCCATACCCAGGCATTAAATAATGGCTCTAAGCAGGCTTAGCGCCAATATTTAAGGCCCTCTTCCTCCTGTGCGTGATTTTTGCACGGGAGGATAAATAAGGTACTAGGGCCTAGAGGCATTCTTTGGCTGGGAACGCCTACCTTGCATCTCGTTGATGCAAGGTAGTTTTCCGCAGGCAAAGAATGTCGTTAACACCAATATTTTGGCGCTAGACATGTCTAGCACCAATATGAATATGGAGTTAAGTTTGCGCCGGATTTGCATAAAAAACATTATGCAAATCCGACGCAAACAAAGTATAAATATGGCACTTACTTTTTTGCTTTTTGGAGCAATAACAAGATGTGCATCCAGTCTATTGCTCCATTCAAGTTTTTCATTCTCTATAGGTAATTGGAACCTAATGTGCAGGTTGACATGCTTCAGCAGTGCCATCTATTGCTAGAATCGACGTGCAAAATGTTAGATTGAACGAAGCCATGAAAATGGCCACAGTGTCCTGGAAAGAGCCACGCACACAGCAATGGAAAACACCTCTTGTGATTTTTTTTTTGCAGGAACGTACCCCTTTCCGCACAAAAGCAGTCATCCCGGCAACACAGGCATCGGTGCCTGCTTTGGTGCATTGCAGCAATTTGTGCACCAGCTTAGGAGACAAGGACAGGAATGCACCGTATCTTGTACATATGACACATTCCTGCCCCTTTGTTTTGATGCAGGGCAGAGCAGCAAAAAGGCTTGTGCCACAGCCCTGCACCAGAACTTTGTAAATGAGGCCCTGGGTTTATTTGGTCCATTGATTGGGATCAAACAATAATGTGTAACAACTGCTTAATACCACCCAAGTAGTATCATTAAGAGGGATTTTAGAAATCATCCTTATTCCTGATGATATAAAACCTTTTTTCACAATGTTCAATGGGCTTTCTTGTTGAAATATTGAAATGTATGAATTATAGTCCCAGGTTTTGCACAATCTTGATTTCTCCAGATAAAAGTGCAGAGGATCAAGTTCTTGCATATGGCATTCTGTGAAACTGAATACGTTTAAATGAAGTCTCTGGGAATGATGGCTGCTCTCTCACTTACTGTTTGATCTCAGAACTGCATGAAAGCCATCTCATTTTAGAGAGTAGGAGTACATTCTCATTTCTACTGATGCTATAGCGATCACACTCTCAGGTTCCGATACGCTTTGAGACGCCTTTACGGGAAATGATGTAATGCTCCAGTTCCTTTGCAGGATATAGGATTAATTTAACAAAATCCAATATCATGGGTTTGTCGAGACAAAGATGTTCTATCTGCGAGGCTCCATGTGTGGGGCTCTTCATTAATGGACATTTCAGCGGGCCGGGTCTCAAACTGTGTTCCTGCAAATTAATTTTGGAACAACTCTTTAAAATCTCACTGTGTTTTATCTCATTCCTGTCCTGAGGTGAACATTGCATTTTGAAATGAGATCAATGGGCAAAGCTAAACACTGCTGAATGTTTTGCCTTTCCAAGAGTTTTTGCTACTGGATGTCATTAAAGTTTGATACCGATATTTCATTAAACAACAAATACACTTTATTGAGGAGATTCTAAAAACTCATCTCTGAAGAGTTTAAACATTCACTATAGGAGGAGAATATTGGAATACTTAGAGTCTGATTTAAAGGAGAGCAGTAATGGTGATTATACTAAAAATGGCAGACTATTCAACGGCACGTCTGGCAGGCAAACAACCCTGTTTGGAATCCCTTCAAACATGAACATCCTCCAGCATAGGTGTACAGCAGAACCAGAAAATCGAGGAGAGCAGCCACCCACTGTAAAATGATTGTTCCGCCATAGTGGAATTAAGTTTGTGAAAGACCACCATAGCAAAATTCCCCAAGAGAAGTATAGTGTCCCTAAAATGCTGAAACCTCTATTCCCAGCTTGTTAGGGAAGGTAGATGTATGGGTTCTGATTAAGTACTCAAATCTGGGAGACAATTCACAGTGCACATAGAGTAAGGCAGAAATTCCACCATCCACTTTTGAAACTGGCGGAACTTCCACTAGAAGTTTCACTTATAATATTATTTTTCCAGTTGTGTAGACCGCCACTTTAGTGAGGAACCTTTGCCACAACGCAGTGAACTTACAACAAAGCAGGATTTCCTTTGGCAATATGGCAGAGGACCCGATTTCAGCAGACTGACGGACTTAAATTTCAGCTGCAAAACTTTAAATCATCCTACTGGAATTGAACAGCTCCTGAATTAGTTGACACTGACTACTGGAACCAGCAGTAGCGGCCTGTGGGGAGTGGAAGGGGCAGGGCAGGGTGGGGTGGCACAGGAGGGGGCTGAGGGAGGCGGCTGGAGGCGGGAGTGAATAAACATTTAATTTATTTTTTGTTTAAAAATCACTTACCTCCTCCGTCGCTCTTCTGTCCCTCGACGCTCCACGCTGCAGGCACAGGCTCCCAGCCTGCACTGCGCCAATCCTGATGCTGCTCGGAGTCAGGATTGGCTAGGAGCACCCAGCCAGGGCGCTCCCATGCAGACTGGGAGCCTGTGCAGGCTCCCTCCAGCCCAGCAACTGTGTTGCTGGGCTGCAGAGAGCCTACAACGCATGTGTGTTTGGCCAGCCCGAGATGGCCGGCCAAACACACATGCACTGTGAAGGGGGAGTGCTGAGCACTCCCACTCAGTGCACGTCATCCCTGTGGCCCCGCCGCTTTCAAAGACAACTATAATAAACATAGTTTATTATTGTTTTCTTTCAAAGGTTTTGCAGCTACCGCTGATGGCGGGGGAGGGCAACGCTCCTCTGCCCAAACAGAGGAGCCGCCACTGGAGACCAGTGGCTTATCTGGTAAAAGTGAACCAGGGTTGAAATAAAGACCCAGGCACCAATTATTTCATCAATGAATTATTTGATCAATTAAACTGAACATCAAACCACTGTTCTGGAAATAATTCATTTCCAAGCATGGTGCAGTTATCTTATTAGAGCATGTGTATGATGCAAAAATTCATGTTGGCTTAATCTCGAGCACGGAAAAGGAACTTTAGCATTTCCCACTCATAAATCACTAACTATTTGGTTTGGTGGTGCTTCTAAAGCGCTGGATAGGAGATGGTGAAGAGTTCCTGGAGGATAGAACAAATATGCTAGAAGTCATGTTGTCACTGTGTTGTATAACATGATAACATAATCATACAGTTTCAAATGGAGGACCACACCAGCAATCTGATGGGTTGGGTTGTGACTAGAATGATTTTAATTTTCATCATGTCTGGGTAGGGATTCTTAATTAAAACTTGGCCTCATAAATAGCTTTCACAGAAGCATCCGAAAAATGTTCTGAGAGTCTATTGTCTTTGAAAGATATGCAATCATTGCATATTACTTCTGGAAATCACATGGTTATGATGGTTCTTACAGACACTTGCTGTAGGAGTGTCCTTAAGTCAATCACCGGTAAAAACAGAGTAGGAAGGTGGCAGAACCTTTCAGCTTCTGAGATGACTGTATCTGCAGTAACTTCACCACACAGTTCTAAGCACGAGGCCATGCGGAGTTGACCAGGACAAGAAAAGGCCTTATAGAGCAGAGGACAAGAAACTTGGCACCTGGGGAAGAGACTATGGTGACCTCTAGGATTCCTGAGCCATTGGGAGTCTGGAACATTAGGGAGACATACTACTCGAGATTCAAGATGGCAGTGCCAGATTGAAGAGGTTTGCTGTTGCGTTTTACAGACATTTTGGAAGGTCTTGGCAGCGATTGGTGAAAACCCCATGAGAACTTGATGCCAGTAGGTGTCTGGAAGACTAGGAAGACTAATACAATGTTCACCAAGGTGAAGAGAGAGAGAGGCCCCTCTAGGAGAGGTGGCCGAGACATCATTCTCAGACCTGTGTTTTCGTTCCACATTGAATGACAACAAACCTGGGCCCTTCTTGCCCTGGGAGGAGGAAATCCATTAATGTTCTATGGACTCTAAATTACAGAAACAGCATGTGACCAATCCCAAAGAGATTTCTTTGTGACAAAGGCCCAATTTAACAAACCCTGAAAGGAGAACAGTGGTAGTATGTCTATGGCTTCTTATGCAGATTGCAATATACCAGGCAAGGCACTAATAATGGCCACATTAAAATACCTATAGAGTGCCAACCATGGAGAGGTGGAAGACTGGCCTTGCTGGAGGGCACCACGGAGGAATTCAAGGGTTAGATTATGGTGGCTGACCAGGACCTGGGTTCTTAGAACCAGTAGAACAACCCAGGGGCATCCAGATGACGTGAACATGATGTGAACTGGAAGTAGGTTCAGGAGTTTGCTCTGGCCCTAATTGTTAACCAGGAGGCTACAGTAGAACTTCTGCAGAATGGTGCCAGAGCCAATAGGATTCACAACCAGGTCTTAGTGGACATGTCAGAGTTGATGGATTTGAAGATGGTGATGCAGAAATTGTTGGAAGAAGCCCCTATGTGAAATTCTACTAGGATTAGGTAGTCTGTGCTGAACACCTCTTATCTACTAAATAAGAAGCTGATCGATATATATACTGGTGTTGTTTGAGACTGTGTCGGGTGAAAAGGCTGATTTCGGTCAGTGTGAACTGGTCCCCAGACTGGCAGCAAAAAATCGGAATCTCAAATTGTGAAGAGAGAGACCACATCTTTCCTGATGTTAGGCTTGCCGCCCTGAGGTACAGACAGGACCTGCAAGCCTTTAAGAAGCTGACAATTTCTCACAAACTAGAGGCTACATGGTGGTTCCCTCCATTATTACATTTAGAGATGGGGAGATAGGCAGAAGGTTCACATTTTTGGTGAACCAGAGGGAGTAGAGAGATTGCAGTGAAAATGTAAAAGCACTGGCCTGCTAAAGTGATGCACTATGAGGTTTGCTGGTGCTCTGGAAGATAGAGTTAGACACCTTACAGCTTAGCAGCATGTGTAATGTTATCTTCTATGTACAGGCAGAGGAGGATACGTTTGAATGTTTTCCTTCAGAGGTTTGCTACATTGCTATAATGACATTGTGAAAGATTTCTTAGCCATAACCTGTTAATAAATTCTTCTATCTCCCCCCACACCCTACTTTTTTGGTCAGCTCATTTGCAGGCTGGACAGTGTGCCTTACTGTATTTATTAACCTAGTAGTATTTATATGGATATATGAGACATGCTATGGGTTACTAAAAAAAGTCATATTTGCCAATGTAGTTTTACTGCTAATTCTGCTTACAGGAAACACATATTTGTTGTATTGACCCAAATAATTAAACCTCATCAATGACATTGATCATTTAAAGATTGTGACAAAGGTTTGTATGACACAATATTAGGGAAAACAATATCAAACTACTCAAATATTACCAAAATAATATTGATTACCTTCATAGCAGAATCCATATTTAAAAAGTGACAACAGTAATACTGACTACAAAAATATTGCCATCCAAACTATAAAAAATGTCTAAATATTGTTAAATAAATATACAAACCCTCAATATCACCACCACAATAAAACATACTAAACATAACTAAAATATTGTTAACTGAAATATAGATGATAAAAAATGTGTTATTCTAACATTAAACATACAAAACCATAGAAATTCACCTGTTATAATTGGAGTTATTTCAAGTAACTATAACTCGTGCCCTAAGGAAACGATAACTCACGCCCTCACCATGCAGTGCTAATTACCCAAAATATTACATCAATCATGACATCTTCTATCAATCAATCAATCAATCAGGAATTTGTAAAGCGCACTTCTCACCCGTTAGGGTCTCAAGGCACTGGGGGGGGAGAAAAAGGGGGTGAGGTGCTGCTACTGCTCGAACAGCCAGGTCTTGAGAAGTTTCCTAAAGATAAGGAGGACTTTGGTCTGGCGCAGGTGGGTGGGAAGAGTGTTCCACGTTTTGGCAGCGAGGTGCGAGAATTATCTACCGCCGATTGTAGTTCTGCGGACACGTGGGACGGTTGCAAGGGCGAGGTCGGCAGAGCAGAGATGCCGGGTCAGGGTGTAGAAGGAGAGCTGTCTGTTGAGGCATTCTGGCCTATGACATCATTGATAAAATCACTGTAACATTTGCAGTAAAATTATTGATGAGAAAACTGTGCATGGTGAGAGCGATAGTGAAAGTTACCTTAGGGCACGAGTTATAGTTACTTTATAATAAAGCTAACATTAATAGCTGAATTTCTATGGTTTTGTGCCTGTAAAATCTGACCCTAACTATACCATCCCTGCAATCTTTGTTTTTTAGTGAATTTCTAATTTCTATTTCCTAATTATAACGTCTCTGTAACCTTTGTTTTTTTCAGTGAATGTATATATTGCCAGGCTCGTTTCAATGATCAATGACAAGAAACATTCTTAAAAAAATATTTTTCTATGACAAATACATCACAAATCAATGCCAGCAATTAATGCAGAATAGTAGATATATCTATGGACGCAAAATTAAATACATGCAAAAATCAACATTTCTATTCCATGATACAATTAATCATATTCCTAGTAATCATCTGCAGCTCCTCTGCTAGAACGTATTGATTGTTTCATGGGGCAAGTTTTCTCTCCCCGCTCTGATGCATTTTTTGTCTGCTGAACAATAACAAAACACTCCATTTTACATTCAGCTCAATGCCTTCTGCACTACGAGGCTCCTTACACGATATGGTTTCTGCTAATGTTTGATGAATTCTGTTTTATGTATCTTTAATAGCTGCTGTAAATTACTCTAACAGCTCTATGCACAATTTGTAGTATAAACCTATACAGCAAAATTGTTAATTCTATTTTGTTTTCACTTTTTGTATATACCTCCAGAGCAAATCACTGTTGTTTGAAGCGCTATGAGGGGGCATATGCAGTTACGTGTCAGTGCATGCAAGTGCATGCCAGTACAGCTGCAAGTTAAATCTGATGCATTAGTATCTCCTTGTGCCAGGATTATGTAGGTTTTAGGGCCAGATGTACATTATTGGGGTCACAAATGGATTTGAGATCGCAAAACTACATTTTCTTTTTTACAAACCATAAAATACCAAATTGGATTCGTATGTACCAGTGTTTTGAGACTGTATTCTGGTTGAAAACATTTAACACCTCCTCAAAGGAGGTGGGAAGCTATTTGCTACCGGGAAGGGATACCCAAGGCAACCCTCTCCCTTTGTGAATGTACAGAAAAACATTTTGTAAGAGTAGGCAGTGGTCCCAGCTTACACTTTTAATTTTTTTGAATATGTCCCATTTTTCTTAAGGCAAATGGGTTGCATTAAAAAACTGCTTTATTTAAAAGCAATCACAGAGGTGGTGGTCTGCTGTACCATGTAGACCACCATCCATGTGGCCGTTTCAATTCCTAGTGGGTTGCAATTTGTGGCCTACCTCATTAATATTCATGATGAGGTCGAATTGCCACCCATTAGGGATCAGTAATTTGCGGACCGATCTATTATTTCATAGGTTGATTCGTAAATTATCACGCTGTTCACAAAAAAACTGGTCACAAATTGCAACTAGTACTTTGGGCAGAAGTTCTTTCCCAGCTCTTCCGAAGTCTACTCCGAGTCTAAGATTGACAGACAGAGTTCCAGGGGTTGGGTAACAGAGAGCATTGACTCATAGGATAATTCCATTTGAAAACTAGTCACCCATTTCCCAAAAACCTTCTTGCCTCAAAACTGACCTTACCGGACAAAAATGGACAGATTTATGCCTGATAGGTATTCACAGAAGAATAGTTAGCCACAGTTGATCCATTTACTGCTGCATAATTGTATATTGTGACTGCAATAGGCATGAGTAAATCCCTCACAAATGCAGTAGCGGCTCACAGCACTAGGATGGGGCGGGGTGGAATGGTGTGCGGGGGGAATAAACATTTAATTATATATTTTTTTAAACACTTACTTTCCCTTGCCACCTCCCCGCTCCTCTCCGTCGTCGCAGGCTGCAAGCACAGGCTCCCAGCTTGATCTGCAGCCAATCCTGATGCTGATTAGAGCAGCGTCAGGATTGGTGGGGAGCGTCCAGCCAGGGAGCTCCCAGGCAGACTGGGAGCCTGTGCAGGTTCTCTCCAGCCCGGCAACTGTGTTGCTGGGCTGGAGAGAGCCTACTGCGCATGTGTGTATGGCCGGCCCGAGGTGGCCGGCCAAACATACATGCGCAGTGAGGGGGAGTGCACAACTGTACTATTGTGTTTATATCTGTGTCAATATTGTAGGTAGTGTTTGTGTAGTATATTATTGTATGTTTGTATTTTATGTTTTAAGGTTATTGGTATTATGCAGTTTTCATTTGGTATCTTCCAGTCCCTCCTTCAGCATTTAGTATCTCCCTCAGCTGGACAGCATTCCGTGCTGGACAGTTGATGGAGCTGGAGGTTTTACTGGAGGCTGGAGTTCCTGTTATTTTACCTGTGAAGTTTTACTGAAATAAAAGGTTCGATTATCATCTCCTGCGTGGTCCCGGACTCTTCCTTAACCTTGATACTACATTTTTGGTGACGAGCTGGCGAACTTCATCCCTGCAACAGGAACTCTAGTCTATTTTTGGCCCTGGTATTGTTGATCACCTTATCTTACTCTTTATTGGTTTATGTTTACTTTCTTTGTGTGTTACCCTCTCCATTTATATTTATCTTTCAAATTCTATCTTTATTTTGTTTTTCTCTTACAGTTTTTTTTTATCCTTGCTACTTTCCCTTTTTCAATTTGTGGATTCCTTTTCCCTCTTTTCTATTGTTTTCTCTCATTTATATTTAGGTTCCTTCCTTTATATCTCTTCAGGGTGCTCTTTGCTATTTTGTTTCCCTTCAAAATTGCATGTTTACAGTCGGCGTTACGTGCCGCCAACGAATTCTCTTGTTGCTTGGCCACGTGTGCGGTTACCAAGCAACGAGGCATGCATTGTATTTACACGTGACGGCTTTCTATTTGTTGCTAGGCCGCGTGTGCGGTTACCAAGCAACGAGGCACGCGTTGTATTTACACGCGCGTCTTTCTGTGCGGCTGGTTTTCTTCTTGCGCGCACTCGTGCGTGTCCAGTTTCCTTTTTGCTTCAGTGTCTGCTCGTGCACGGCAAAGCTTTTACTTTCTAGTCTATCTCATATTTGAAGTTTCTTGGGTGGCTATTAATATTTAAATTTTGCGCGTTTTAAAACATTGTTCATTTTTTGTTTCTGCAATGTTCTTCCGATTCATATTTCATATCAGATTGTTTTCAAATTTATAAAATGGAGTGTTTATTCTACATTTTAATTTTAATTCCGGACATTTCGTTTGTAATTCAACTTTTTCCTGTTGTTTAGTCATGTTCATTGTTACATGTTTAGTCTTTTATTAACAGGAACATTCTATTCCTTTGGATTTGAGCTTAATACGGCTTTGTACTTATATCTTTCTGTTTTTACCTTTTCTGTTGTTCTGTTATTCTGATTCTCACTTTCCTTGTTCTTCATTTTCCTTCTTACCATAATGCAGAATATTTCTCCTCCTCCTTTTTTCTTATCTTCTCCTGGTGATCCGACAATTTCTTGGCCAAAATGGAAAAAAGTTTTTTAAACGTATTTAAAGGTTTGTGGAACCAATTTATCTATTGAAAGAAAGACATCACTTCTTCAACATTGCTTAGGTGCGGAAGGGCAAGAAATGTGGATGGAGCTGTAGGTGATGCTCCTTTAAATGACTTTGAGGAAACTCTGCTTCGCTTTGACACACATTTTTTACCAAAAGTATCTATTCTTCTACAAAGGTTCTATTTTGGCAAAAGTAAACAGATGGATGAAGAATCTATAGAAGATTACATAACGAAACTTCGCAAACTGTTTTCTCTTTGCAAGAACGCATAAGGGACCAATTCATGTTGGAATGCAAAAGTGATAAAATTAGGGAAGCTCTATGGTCCAAGAGTGATCCCTCTCTTGATGAAGTGTTGAAAGTTGCAAAGCAAATTGAACATTCTCAATGTTGTATTGAAACTTTAAAGAATTCTAAAGCCTCTTCTTCCATAAACAAAATTGATTCAAAGCCTAAAAGTTTCAACAACCTAAAGAACAAAACTAAAACATTTTGTTTTAGATGTGGGTCACTTTCTCATCTAGCGAACTTTAAAGACTGTCCAGCTATTCATGTTGTCTGCAACAGATGCAACAAAAAGGGTCATTTTACTAAGTGTTGTAAGTCCACTAACAAAAGCAATGTAAAAATTAATGAAGTGTCTGACGATAATGAAAATCAACCTTTTATCTTACAAGTAGTAAATGATGTTAACTGTATTTCCACCGTCCAGTGTGAATATCCAAGAGATCTTGTAATGATAAATGAAATCCCGATCACTATGATGATGGATTTGGGTGCTAAGCGCTCTCTCGTATCTGTGGAAGATTAAATGACGTCTTTTGAGGGTAAAGTTGACCTATTATCACCTGATGTTTTGCCTTTTTCGTATGGTGGTAAACCCATTGAATTAAAAGGATACTTTAACGCAAAGATTAATTTCAAAGGAAATGAAATATCTGGTAAAATCTACGTTCCTGTGGTTGGTGACACCATTTTGAGTTGGCCACATCAGAAAGAATTGGGAATAGTTTTAAACCCTAATGCTGTGCCTCAAGTTATGGTGCAAGAGGTGACAGATATTGAACGTCAATTATGGAATGAATACCCGGATGTGTTTAGTGCCAAAGTAGGATGCATAAAAGGCTACAAACATCAGATTGTTTTGAAAAAAGATGCACAACCTATAGTTTCAAAATTGCAAAACGTTCCTATAAGTTTAAGAGGAAAAGTGAAGCAAGAACTTGAAAGTCTTAAAGGCAGTGGAATTATCCAAGAAGTGGAAGCAGCACAATGGATAGCTCCGGTAATTGTTGCGACCAAACATTCTGGAGACATTAGACTGTGTATTGATCTTCGAAACCTGAATAAGCAAGTGGTTGAAGACAGATTTCCATTACCGAACATTAAGGAAATGATAAGTTCATTAGGAGATGCAAAAAAAATTCTACTCTTGATCTAACTTCTGCGTATCATCAAGTGCAACTGACTGACTGAAGACTCAAAAGTTCTCACCTCTTTCATTACTCCCTTTGGGGTTTTCAAATTCAATCGTATGCCTTTTGGTCTGTATTCTGCAGCAGCTGTATTCCAAAGGCTTATGCAAGATATGTTAGGGGAGTGGGGAGGTGTATGCTTTTTCCAAGACGATGTTCTTGTATTCACCAATACTCATGAAGAACATCTTAGGAAATTAAGAAGTGTACTTTCGTTGTTCAGAGCCAAGGGTATCACACTGAAAAAAGAAAAGTGTAAATTTGTTCAATCTCAGATAACGTATTTAGGACATGTTATTTCATGTGATGGGGTCAAACCGAAAGATGATTCAGTCCGTACCATTACAGGTTTGTCTACTCCTAAGTGTAAAAAAGACATTCAAATCTTTTTAGGCATGGCAGAATTCTATGCTAGGTACATTCCCAACTTTGCTAAAAGATCATGCTCTATTAGATCCTTGCTCAAGAAGGGGAGTGAGTTTGTTTGGTCCTCGGATTGTGAGATAGAATTTCAAGATCTCAAGGAAGCTCTTTCTTCTGCTCAATCCCTTAGTAGCTTTCAACCTGGCCTTTCTTGTCATTTTATTACAGATGCATCTGATAAAGGTCTGTGTTGTGTGTTGAAGCAACTAAGAGGGGGTATAGAGTCTACGGTTGCCTTTGCTTCTCGCACTCTACGTGGTGCAGAATTTAATTATTCTACCATCGAGAAAGAAGCCCTGGCAATTTATTGGGCCTTAAGAAATTTTGACAATTTCTTTGGGGAATCTCTTTTGAAGTTCATTCCGATCATAAACCATTACAAGAGATTTTGGGGAAGAAAGGTTTAGATAACGTTTCTTCCCGCATTTGTAAATGGATAGTTGGGCTCCAAGATTATCGTTTTACGGTAAAATATGTTCCAGGATGTGACAACAAGACAGCAGATTGCTTGTCTAGGTTAGGGTCTGGTGATGAAACTAATGAGTGTGATAGTATGTCGTGGTGGACGAATGAAGAAGTACAAGTTTATACCATAACGGATGGGTGTGTTTTAGAAGGTGAATGGCATGAAGAATTAAGTAAAGATGAAGATCTTTCTGAAGTGATGAGATTGCTGGAGTCGGGGAAACTGAAGGATTACCATGGCACTTCAATTTCTCCTTACAAGAAGGTGTGGGAGGAGTTGTGGTCACATGAAGGTGTGTTGCTGAGGGGTAAAAAACTTGGTCCCCCATCATCTTTATGTGACCGGCTCCTTGCTCTCTCTCATTCGGGTCATCCTGGTATAAGCAAAACTAAGGAAAGGATGAGAGATTCTTATTGGTGGCCAGGAATGGATATTGCTTTAGAAAGGAGAGTACGAGATTGTGTTGAATGCTGTTTGGCAAACAAGACACTTAAAGTGAGGACTCAACCGTTAGTACTTAAAGAAATTCCAAATGAGGTGTGGGAAGAAGTTGCTATTGACATCAACAAAGTTGAAGAGTACAGGTTTACTCCACATTCCAGCACTGGACAGACTCCTTTCTTATTGTTTAGGAAACGAGTGCCACATAACATAATCAATCCCCCCTGGCTTAGGAAACATGTCTCTTGTGTTGTGGATAAAGAATCCATTTGAAAGTAATGCTAAAGATAAAGACGAATATCACTATCTTAAAAGGAAAGAAATCTATGATGTTCGTAAATCTGTCAAAGAAAACATTGTACATATTGGAGACAAAGTTAGAGTTTAATTACCTAGAACTAACAGGTCTAGTACATCCAAGTTCAGTCCTGTACATGAAGTTGTTAAAGTGTTTAGAGGGGCTGTCAAACTTGATGATGGGCGGATCTGGAATTTGAATAGCATTGTTGTGATTTAATTTATATAGGGAGGGGGGTGGTGTAGTATTGTGTTTATACCTGTATCAATATTGTAGGTAGTGTTTGTGTAGTATATTATTGTATGTTTGTATTTTATGTTTTAAGGTTATTGGTATTATGCAGTTTTCATTTGGTATCTTCCAGTCCCTCCGTCAGCATTTAGTATCTCCCTCAGCTGGACAGCATTCTGTGCTGGACAGTGGATGGAGCTGGAGGTTTTACTGGAGGCTGGAGTTCCTGTTATTTTACCTGTGAAGTTTTACTGAAATAATAGGTTCTATTATCATCTCCTGCGTGGACCCAGACTCTTCTTCAACCTTGATACTACAACAACACTCCCCCTCACTGCGCGTGACCCCTGTGGCCCTGCCCCTTTACCAGAAAACAATAAGGTAAAGGTTTTGCACCTGCTGGGTGGGGTGGGGGGAGCTCCTCCACCCAAACGGAGGAGCCACAACTGCACAAATGCAAAGTGGGAGTTACAAGGCATGGCTAGCCATGTGAAGTTTTGAAAGCTCCGAAGCAAAGGAACCCCACAAACATCATGAGGTGTAAGGAATTTGATTCCTACACTAAGTAGTAGAAATGCTGAAGACATCAAAGGTACCTTTCCCACTTACGGAGTTCTGCATTCACAAAAAATGCCTGCTCATGAAAATGTGAAATGACTTTGGCCCTCATTCTGACCCTGGCGGTCGGTGATAAAGCGGCGGCCAACCCGCCAACAGGCCGGCAGTCCGAAATATGCAATTCTGACCCTGGCGGGAACCGCCAACACAACCCGCCGCATTAACACTCCGCCCGCCACGGCGGAACAAACAAACAGCGCGGCGGTCCCCGCCAACAGCCAGGCGGCAGACAATGTACCGCCCACCCTATCACGACCCACCAATCCGCCACCTTTTCCGGGGCGGGAGCACCGCCGATAAAAACACGGCGGAAACAGACTACGAACGGGAAAACGCTCACCTCCACATACACCACGCGAGATCCCGGCAGTATGGAACCCGAGTTGCAGGTCATCCCCGCACTCCTATACCTGCTCCTGTACCAGGAGCACGCCCGGCGGCGCGGAAGACATCGGTGAGTACTGCACCCACGACACAGGGGAGGGAAAAGATTACCGGCACACACCCACCCACCCACACCCACTACAACACACACATCAATGCATTCCCACAGATCACTGTCACAACCCACAAACCCCCCCTTCCGAAATAATGCAAAGACCAAAAGAAGAGATCTCAAACGGGCAGATATATTGAAAAATGGACAGCAGCAATCCAAAAAAATAAATAAACTATGTACAAAATATATACAGCTACTAAATGTAGTCCAACCACTGTCCGTGGACCACAGGGGTCCTGAGCAAAGGGGCAAGGCCCAGTCCCACGACAAGAACTCCACGGAGAGAACACTGCAGGGGCATCAGAAAGAAAAAAGGACAGGCACCTCAGGGGGAAGGGAAGGGGGGGCACCTCAGCCACTTGAGTACACGACGCCAGATCCACGAGGGGACTCCATGACCACTGGGCCATCCTGGGGAGAGCAAAGCCACAGTCCAAACAGTCCATACAGTAGGTGGCCTGCCCACTGGGCCATCCTGGGGAGAGCAAAGCCACAGTCCAAACAGTCCATACAGTGGGTGGCCTGCCCACTGGGCCATCCTGGGGAGAGCAAAGCCACAGTCCAAACAGTCCATACAGTGGGTGGCCTGCCCACTGGGCCATCCTGGGGAGAGCAAAGCCACAGTCCAAACAGTCCATAACAGACTCCACTGCCACTGGAGGAGGCATGTTGGCCAGAGGACATCCTGCAGCCCTGCCCGAGACAGATCCTGCCCTGCCACGTCTGCCAAAGGGCCAGCGGTTCCTGCCTGGAAGGGCCCAGTTCAGCGGTTCTTGAGACGGCGGTCCCCAGCGGAGCGGTGCTGGAGACGGCGGGGCCCAGTTCAGCGGTTCCTGCCTTGAAGGGCCCAGTTCAGCGGTTCTTGAGACGGCGGTCCCCAGCGGAGCGGTGCTGGAGACGGCGGGGCCCAGTTCAGCGGTTCCTGCCTTGAAGGGCCCAGTTCAGCGGTTCCTGCCTTGAAGGGCCCAGTTCAGCGGTTCTTGAGACGGCGGTCTCCAGCGGAGCGGTGCTGGAGACGGCGGGCCCAGTTCAGCGGTTCCTGCCTTGAAGGGCCCAGTCCAGCGGTTCCTGCCTTGAAGGGCCCAGTTCAGCGGTTCTTGAGACGGCGGTCCCCAGCGGAGCGGTGCTGGAGACGGCGGGGCCCAGTTCAGCGGTTCCTGCCTTGAAGGGCCCAGTTCAGCGGTTCCTGCCTTGAAGGGCCCAGTTCAGCGGTTCTTGAGACGGCGGTCCCCAGCGGAGAGGTGCTGGAGACGGCGGGGCCCAGTTCAGCGGTTCCTGCCTTGAAGGGCCCAGTTCAGCGGTTCTTGAGACGGCGGTCCCCAGCGGAGTGGTGCTGGAGACGGCGGGGCCCAGTTCAGCGGTTCTTGCCTTGAAGGGCCCAGTTCAGCGGTTCTTGAGACGGCGGTCCCCAGCGGAGCGGTGCTGGAGACGGCGGGGCCCAGTTCAGCGGTTCCTGCCTTGAAGGGCCCAGTTCAGCGGTTCCTGCCTTGAAGGGCCCAGTTCAGCGGTTCTTGAGACGGCGGTCCCCAGCGGAGCGGTGCTGGAGACGGCGGGGCCCAGTTCAGCGGTTCCTGCCTTGAAGGGCCCAGTTCAGCGGTTCCTGCCTTGAAGGGCCCAGTTCAGCGGTTCTTGAGACGGCGGTCCCCTGCGGAGCGGTGCTGGAGACGGCGGGGCTCAGTTCAGCGGTTCCTGCCTTGAAGGGCCCAGTTCAGCGGTTCCTGCCTTGAAGGGCCCAGTTCAGCGGTTCTTGAGACGGCGGTCCCCAGCGGAGCGGTGCTGGAGATGGCGGGGCCCAGTTCAGCGGTTCCTGCCTTGAAGGGCCCAGTTCAGCGGTTCCTGCCTTGAAGGGCCCAGTTCAGCGGTTCTTGAGACGACGGTCCCCAGCGCAGCGGTGCTGGAGACGGCGGGGCCCAGTTCAGCGGTTCCTGCCTTGAAGGGCCCAGTTCAGCGGTTCTTGAGACGGCGGTCCCCAGCGGAGCGGTGCTGGAGACGGCGGGGCCCAGTTCAGCGGTTCTTGCCTTGAAGGGCCCAGTTCAGCGGTTCTTGAGACGGCGGTCCCCAGCGGAGCGGTGCTGGAGACGGCGGGGCCCAGTTCAGCGGTTCCTGCCTTGAAGGGCCCAGTTCAGCGGTTCTTGAGACGGCGGTCCCCAGCGGAGCGGTGCTGGAGACGGCGGGGCCCAGTTCAGCGGTTCCTGCCTTGAAGGGCCCAGTTCAGCTGTTCCTGCCTTGAAGGGCCCAGTTCAGCGGTCCTTGAGACGGCGGTCCCCAGCTGAGCGGTGCTGGAGACGGCGGCCATTCTATGGCCAACTGCTCATTGCCTGGTGGTGCCCTCCTGGGCAGCGGGGATGGTGCTCCTTCAATGCCCACCTGGGCTGTGGGTGGTGGGGCCCTCCTGGCCAGCTGGGCTGGGTCCTCCCCCTGGGCAGCGGCTATGGGGGTGGTGGGCTCTCCCGGGGCAGCTGTGCCGGTTCCTCCCGAGGCAGCGGCTATGGGGGTTGCGGGCTCCTCCTGGGCATCTGTGACGGGTCCTCTATGGGCAGCAGGCCTGCTGCCTGACTTCTCCGCCTTGCTGCCCTTGCCCTCCTTAGTCGGGAGTCTGTGGCCCTTTCCTCCCTTTGGAGTTGTGGCTGTTGACGGTGGCTGGCCAGTGTCCTGGGGGGATATCGAATCCGGGCTCCGGCGGCGGCCCTTCCGCCTTCTGCTCCTCTTCCCAGGGGGTGGGCTGGCTGTCCCCTTGCTGCTGGGCGAAGATCCAGACCTGCGGGCTGGTGGGCTCCAATACCCCTGCACCCTTGTCAAGGGGGCTGCAGGGCTGGTGGTGGCTGAGGTGCTCTTTTTACCCCGACGAGAAGGAGGGGGGGGCTCAGGGTCAGGAAAGAAGGTAGCAGTAGAGGGATAGATTTTCTTGGGACAATGGAGAGTGGTAGGTACAGTGGGTATGGGAGTGGAGGGAGAGGATGTGGTTGTAGGCGAGACAAGTTTGCTGTCTTTGGGTGCAGGTGCAGGAGCGGGAGGCTGTCGTGAGGTGGATGGCTGTTGGGTGGGTGGGTGGCTGCGTTTGTGTGGTGTGGAAGAGGGGGTGACAGACACAGTGGGAGAGGACACAGGGGACGTGTAAATGGCAGTGGGGGTGGTGACTGCACGTGTGCGGACTGGAGTGGAGGGTATGCTGGTGATGGAAACACTGGCTGATGGTGAGGTGAATGAAGGTGTGAGTGTAGACGTCACAGGGAGGGAGGAGGGAGACGAGGAGGTGGGGGTCACAGAGGTGGTAGTGACTGTTGGCATGTCTGCATCGGAATGTTGCTTGTGTGAATGTCTGCGTGATCTGTGGTGCTTATGTTTGGATGAGCTGCTCTTGGGTGTTGAGGTGTGTGCAGGCTGGTCTGATGGTGTGGGTGGGACAGGCAGAGGAACAGGAGACTGGGAGGAGGGAGTTAGTAGAGGGAGGCAGGAGACAGGGACAATGGCTGCCGTCAGTGCTGAGGCCAGAGCCTGGAACGATCGCTGATGGGCAGCCTGACCCGAATGAATGCCCTCCAGGTACGCATTGCTGCGATGAACCTCCCTCTCCACCCCCTGGATGGCATTCAAAAGGGTAGTCTGCCCAACAATGAGCGTTCGGAGGAGGTCAATGACCTCCTCACTGAGGGCAGCGGGGGTAACAGGGGCAGGGCCTGAGGTGCCTGGGGCGAAGGAGATGCCCGGCTTCCTGGCAGAGCGGGCACGGGGCGAACGCTGAGGGGCTGCTGGGAGGGCGGAGATGGTGCGCTGGGTGGCGGCTGTACCTGTAATGGCGGGGGGCACGGATGGTGCCACCCCCGCAAGGGAGCTCCCTTCCGAGGACGTGTCCGTGTCGCTGCAGGGTCCAGTCGTCCCCGTTGTGGAGCTCCCCTCGCCCTCCGTCTCACTGGTCCAGTCAGACTCTGTGGCATGGCCCTCCTGGGCCATGTGAGATGCAGCTCCCTCCTGCCCCGATGCCACTTCTCCTCCGCCTGATGATGCTGATGCACACAAGCACAGAAAGACAAACAAAAAGGGGGGGGGAGAGAGAAATAAAGAGATTTTGAGTACATGGATCACCGGTACAGTTAGCGGACATGACAGACACAGATGCCCCCTGCACTAAGTTGCGCACTTGGGGTCCGCTACGCATTCCGTGGAACATGCCTCACACGCCTAGAGTTGACAACTGCACCCATGGATGACACGGCCCAGGGATGGCTGTACTGACACACTACTGAGGGTGGTGGCTGGGGACACAGGGGCTTACGGGGGTGCCCAGCCTACAGATATCGCCCTGGCCTAGGGGGACCGACAGCCCTCCTCCCCCACCCAGACACCTCCACTGCGCGACAACAGAGTAGATGATGCTTGTACTCACCCCCTTGTGTCTGCTGTGCTGCCCTCACGCGCCCATCCAAATCAGGGTAGGCCACCGCCAGGATCCGGAACATCAGGGGGGTCAGTTGACGGCAGGCACCCCACCTACGTTGGGAGGCCATCCCCAGCAGAGACTCGGCGGTCTTCTTGGTCCCGCGGCGGATGTCCTCCCACCTCTTGCGGCAGTGGGTGCCCCGTCGATGGTGGACCCCCAGGGTCCGGACTTCCTTGGCGATGGCACGCCAAATCCCGATCTTCTCATGGGCGCGGACCTATGTGACACGTACAGGGAGGGAGAAATACCACGTTCAAGTTTGTCTGCATTTTCGTTGCCAGTGGCCCAACGCCCCCCATCCCCGCCAGGCCCCCCGCCAGGCCCAACATGCCCCCCATCCCCGACATGCCCCCCGCCAGGCCCCCCGCCAGCCCCAACAAGCCCCCCATCCCCGCCAGGCCCCCCGCCAGGCCCCCCGCCAGCCCCAACATGCCCCCCATCCCCGCCAGGCCCCCCGCCAGGCCCCCCGCCAGCCCCAACATGCCCCCCATCCCCGCCAGGCCCCCAAGCCAGCCAGTGGCCCCAAATCCATATTGAATTAAACTCACTTGTTGGTCTGGAGGACCGTAGAGTAGCGCATACTGGGGGAGGACCCCATCCACAAGTTTCTCCAACTCCTCTCCAGTGAAGGCAGGGGCCCTTTCCCCAGTCGCAGCAGCCATTGTCCCTTCCAGACCGAGGTCACAGCAACACTTGCAGTATAGGTCCTCTCCTGTGAAAGTTCAAGTCGCAAGTGGATAAGTAGATAGGAAATGGCGGTCACGTCCGCGGCGGTGCGTACCGCGGCGGTGCGTACCGCCACCGCCGGCGCCCTTCGCCATTGGCTCCTGAAACCCATAGGCTTCAATGTTAACCAATGCGGCTTCGCGCCGCGGTCTTCGACCGCCGACCGCCGCGGTGTGCCACGCCAGCGCATTGACCTCACATCCCATTGTCACACTTCACAGGTCAGGCAGCCGCCATTTCGAGGGTCCACATGGCTCAATTTCAACTGCGTCACACAGGCCTAGGCCTTGCATTGCCACTCAGACACGCCATTCACTGCATGGAGAATCGTTTACTGTGCAAGCTGTGAGTACGTACCTGTGGGTTGCTTGACTCTGTGCTCCATGTTGTCCTTCCTAGGCACCGTCCGCTGGGTTTGGCGAGGAGACGGATGAATCCTCGCGTGTACCGACCGCTGGTGGACCTGTCGACAATGGAAGAACGCCACATTATCCTGACCTACCGGCTTGACCGTGCCACTATACATGAACTGTGTGCCCAGCTGGAGCCCGACCTGATGTCCCCCATCCGCCAACCCACAGGGATTCCCCCTCTGGTGCAGGTCCTGTCAGTACTCCATTTCCTGGCAAGTGGGTCATTTCAGACAACAGTGGGAATTGCTTCTGGGATGTCTCAGCCCATGTTTTCGAAGGTGTTATCCAGAGTGTTGTCTGCCCTGATGAAATACGTGAGGAGCTACATCATTTTCCCTGAGGTGGGCGAATTGGCTACAGTGAAGGGTGATTTCTACGCCCTTGGACATATTCCCAACGTCATTGGTGCCATTGATGGGACCCATGTGGCTTTGGTTCCCCCAAGAGACAGGGAGCAGGTGTACAGGAACAGAAAAAGTTACCATTCCATGAACATCCAGGTGGTGTGTTTGGCTGACCAGTACATCTCGCATGTAAATGCCAAATTCCCTGGGTCAGTGCATGACGCCTACATCCTGAGGAATAGCAGCATCCCTTACGTGATGGAACAGCTAGAGAGACACCGTGTATGGCTATTGGGGGACTCTGGGTACCCCAACCTGTCGTGGCTACTGACCCCAGTAAGGAATCCCCGGACCAGGGCAGAGGAACGGTACAATGAGGCCCATGGGCGTACTAGGAGGGTGATCGAACGCACCTTTGGCCTCCTAAAGGCCAGGTTTCGGTGCCTGCATATGACAGGTGGATCCCTAATGTACTCACCTAAGAAGGTGTGTCACATCATCGTGGCCTGCTGCATGCTTCACAACCTGGCTTTGCGCCGCCAGGTGCCTTTCCTGCAGGAGGATGGTCGAGACGGTGGTGTTGTGGCAGCTGTGGAACCTGTGGAGAGTGACGAGGAGGAAGACGACGGGGCTGAAACAGACAACAGGGACAGAATCATTGAACAGTACTTCCAATAGGACACAGGTAACAATTCAAACATAATTTAGTAAATGTGAACTACTCTCCTGCATCTCTGCTGCCTGTCTATTTGCCCCAGTGTATGATGACTGAGTTGTGGCTTTTCCCTCCCTATTTCAGATCTGGGGTCCCCACTACGAGTCCTGTGCTTCGTTTCCCCATGGACTACAGCTTTGTGGCAGCTGTTTGTTGACTTCACTATGTACAAGGACATATTTGCACTGTCATGTCAATTACAATATTTGGAAATCACAGCCAGACTCCAGATAGTTTTGTGCAAAATAGGTGTTTATTTCAGTGCTCAAAATGGGATGGGTGGTTTCAAGTGGGTGGGGGCTATGGTGAAGGAATGTCCATGGCAGAGTCCAGAGTAACAGTCACACAGGTGCATTGTCCAGAAGCCTGTGGAGGGATGGAGCATGGGCAGTTCAAGGATGGACAGGGTGACAATGTGGGACAGTGGGATGACATCAGGTGGTATCCTTTGCTGGCGGGGGTCTTGACATCCTACTCTGTCTTCTTGCGAGATCTCAGGGCCCTCTTGCGGGGTGGTTCTTCTCCTGCAGGAGGTGGGGGTCTGGTGGGCTGCTGTTGTGCGGGGGCCTCCTGTCCACTAGCGCCGGCGGAGGTGGTTGGCTGTTCTTGGTCCAGGCTAGTGGCAGGGGCCCTTTGTTGTTGTTGAGTGTCCGTCCTGGTGTTGATGAGGTCCTGCAGCAGCCCTACCATGGTAACCAGGGTGCAGGTGAGGGCTCTGATGTCCTCCCTGTACCCCCGATAGTGTTCCTCCTGCAGTACCTGGATCTCCTGGAACCGTGCCAGTACCGTCGCCATCGTCTCCTGGGAGCGGTTGTATGCTCCCATGATGGTGGTGAGGGCCTCGTGGAGAGTGGGTTCCCTGGGCCCGTCCCCCCCCTGTCGCACAGCTGCCCTCCGAGTTGCCCTGTTTCCCTGGGCCTCTGCCCCCTGGCCGGTGTGCCCACTACCACTGCCCCCAGGTCCCTGTTGTTGTTGGGGTGGTGGGTTATCCTGGGTGCCCTGTAGTGGTAGACACACCGCAGATTGACGCGCCCTGGAGACAGAGGCATGGGCCCGCTGGGTGGGAGCTGTGCTGGTGTTCCCAGAGGGGTTTGGGTCTGTAGTGGCCTGTGCCTGTGTGAGGGGAACCGACTGTCCAGAGGTCCCCGATGGTCCGGGCTGGTCATCGGTGTCCAGGTCGACAGAGCTGCTGTCATCGCTGACGGCCTCTTGGGTGGGGGGTGTGGAGAATTCTGGGCCCTCCGTGGCGGTGTGTTGACGGTCGGGTCCTGCAGGGGTATAGAGGTATGGTTATAGTTTCAATGTGTGGCATATGGGTGTATCTGTGGGTTCCCGTGTCCCCAAGTGCTGGCATTCGTGTGTGGGGGCTTTGGTGAGGGTGGCTTGTGGGGGGGATGTGTATATGCATTGGGCATGCTTTGGTGATGGGTGTCCATGCTTAGTGGACGCATGCAGGCCTAGGTTTTGGGATGTGTGGGTTGTGATGGTGAGACATTGGCAGGGAATAGGTGTGCTGGGGGTGGGGGTGAGGATGGTGGTGGGGGTGAGGATGGTGGTGGGGGTGAGGGTGAGGGTGGGGGTGAGGATGGGGGTGGGGGTGAGGGTGGGGTTCGAGGATGGGGGTGAGGGTTGGGGTCTGATTTGGCATGCAGGTGGGGGGGAAGCAGTAGTGAAGCTTCAACTTACCAGTGTCCATTCCTCCGCCGACTCCTGCGAGGCCGTCAGGATGCAGGATGTTCAAGACTTCCTCCTCCCATGTTGTAAATTGTGGGGGTTGAGGTGGGGGTCCTCCGCCAGTCTTCTGCACGGCGATGTTGTGCCTGGATACCATGGAACGCACCTTCCCCCGTAGGTCGTTCCATCGCTTCCTGATGTCTTCCCGATTTCTGGGGTGCTGTCCCACAGCGTTGACCCTGTCGACAATCCTCTGCCATAGCTCCGTCCTCCGGGCAATGCTGGTGTATTGGACCTGTGTGCCGAAGAGCTGGGGCTCTACCCGAACGATTTCCTCCACCATGACCCTGAGTTCTTCGTCTGAGAAGCGGGGCTGTCTTTGGGGTGCCATGGAGTGGTGTGTATGATGTGTGGGGTGGAGTATGTGTAGTTAAGTGTGTTGAGTGTGGTGGTGTGTGTTGTTTTGTGTGTGGATATTGTGTGGGTGATGGTGTAGTGTGCCTCTGTGTGATGGTATTCTGTGATCGCTACTGTGTCTCTCAGTGCTTCTTTCTGAATTTTTTGTCGTAGGGGTTTGTGGGTGATGTGGGTGTGTGTTTTATATTGTATTGTGTGTGTGGGAGTGGTGTGTGTATGTGTGTCAGGTGTGTGGAATTCAAATCGGCCAATGTGGCTGAGTTTTGTTCGTTTGTGTGTATTCTGACCGCGGCGTTGTGTACCGCCAATGGAAAACCGCGTTTGAAAGACCGCCGCGTGGATTCGTGGGTCGTAATGGCATGGGCGTATTTCTGTTGGCGTGACGGTGGAGGTTTGGTCACCTCCACTTTTCCGCCGACCGCTGGTCTGGCGGTCTGTTGTGGCTTTCGGATTTTCAGAGGTTTGGCTGCTGCGGGTCAGAATGACCATGGCGGGTTACCGCGACCGCGGCGGAATTATGGAGGATTTCTGACCGGCGGTAGGCGCCTTTTACCGCCGAGGTCAGAATGACCACCTTTGTGTTGTCTATTGCTGCATTTAAATAAAAGCTTTATTTTTTGTAAAGTGTGTAAGTTATTTTCTCTGGTCCTTTATATAAACGATTCATTATCAACCAGCGAGTAACAAAGTGGAACCAAAACTCCTTGATAATTTTGTTACCAGACACTTCTTCCTCACTACGCTATTGGTAAAACATCCAAGTATCACCAAAAGATGCAGTCCTAATAACAATGACAAACGAGAAATACAGTGCACCTCCTGGCAGTTTCCAGGGATGTCTCATTTTCCTTCTGAAGAAAGGTTGCAAAATTACTGTCAGCAAAGTTTTTGTCTCCCATACTTCTCTAAAGTGCCAGTCAAAATCTAAATATGGAGGAAATGGTTGCTGGCAATAAGTTTACCGCTCACCTACCGTACCTTTTTCACTGATCAGTTCATATTCATAGTCAAGGTTGGGAATTAATCGTATTGTCATGCCCAAAACTCTAACGCTCGCTCACTACTTTGTATGTTATTTGCACTGACATACTGGTATGGTTCTTTTTTTGTTTACATGGTTTGCTTCTCATAAAGAAATGCTTAACAGCATTTAGAATCTACATCAAAAGTGGTGCACAGCTTATTATGGATAATGAAATGCTTCAATACAAGTCATGAACTAATAGCAAGAAGTGCTGTTTGTATCAAGGAACTAAAATGAGCAATAATCCTCACAAACTCAGCGTGCAGCTTTAAATGTAAATCAGAAATGCAATCATTTGGTCTAAAACATGAATGTGCCATTTTCCTCATAAACGGCAACATTGTAAATTTCAATAAATGAGATCAATTTTCCCACTTTTGTGAGGAAAATACAATCCTGGTCCCGAAATAACCAGATTTAAGTTTTTAGTCATGCAGTGTTTGGCACTCAAACATTAGATAGTCATTTTCATCAATCTGTTACATGTACTTATGTCACACAGGAAAATGTTCTTCCTGTAATATTTATTTATAATCATTAATCATCACATACTGCATGGATTTTCACCATTATTCTAGGGATAATCAGAACTATGCAAACATCTCAACAATTAATCCAGAATGAGAACCTTTGTTCCAGGGGGCAGGTGCAGCTTCTCCCCTAAGGCGGAGGAGCGCCACCCCGCTGGATTTAAAAAAAAGGAAAAATAAAATGTTAATAATGTACACTACGTTATTATCATTTTATTTTTTCCTGATAGTAATGGGCAGGGCAGGGCTGGGCTGGAGGGAGGGAGCCAGAGGAGGGGTTTTGCAACACAAGGTGTGCATGTCTTTTGGATGGCCGTTTTGGTCCAGCCAAACAGACATGCACACTTTGCATGCTCTCTACCCGGCTATATTGCACAGTTGAGTGGAGAACATGCACAGACTCGCACTACCTGTCTCAGAAGCGAAGTAGGCCGCTCAGACCAATCATGATGTTGCTGTCATGCTGGTGACAGCAGTGTCATGATTGGCTGGGAGCCTGTGTGCAGTGCAACCGGGAAGAGGAAGAGGACAGAGGGGAGACAAAGCGTCTCCCCTAGAAGGTAAGTGTTTTTAAAAAAATGTTTTTTTTGTTTTAACCCCCTCCCCCTTGTTCTGTCTCACTCCTCCACACCCGTTCAGTGGCAGCTGCCACTGCCAGGGGGCCACCATTAGATACAGACAATTACAGTTATGTTGATAAGTCTCATAATATAACAAAGATGGGCACTTTTCTGTCAGGAATAGCTAAACTATTATAAACAATATGTTAATGATGAGCCAATAATATACTTAAGAAAGCCAACAACATGACTCCAGGGCCCAAAACAATGGCATTAAGAAGGGCCACTCTTATGGCAAGGATAGCAGATATGTTGTAAAAAAATGCCCATAATGTAGGTGCTAGTGAGCCTGGCCGCATGATGGCTACGGGTTAATGATGCTCTGCAGGTCAGGAAGGAGAATCTGACATTTTTCCGAGGCAGATGTGGTAATTGGAACCTGCCGGGCAGTGCCTGGACTTATAATGACGTGCTGCACAGATCAGGCCCAACTCCGACGAGAGGTTGTCGTGGGTTCATGGCCCGAAGGCGGGTGTGTGCCGGTGTTGGAGCATTGAAGACAACAATAGAAGTTGGCAGATTGATGACACCTGGACTGATTGGTGGGGTGAGTTGACAGCTGGTAAGCTGCCTGAGTGCATGGTGGCTAGTGTGCGGAAGGCCCGCGACTCGCTCCGCAGCCTAAGCTGCTGTACGCAGTGGTCCTCCCTTTTGAGACCGTGCTTCAATCGACCTGATCTGGGGACCATGTCACAACTGCTAGTGCCCACCCCCCCGGGCCCTGTGGACAGGAAGTTGACGCGTCCTCAACTGGGAACCCCTGGAGAGTAGTGACATACCTGGACTGGCGTGGCAGGGGGAGGCCTACATGGCATGGATGACTCTGTGGGGGATGCCTGTCCTGTATGGCCACCACAGGTGCCTCTGTGTCTCCTCCTCTCCTTGACTCTTGTTCTGCAGCATGGGCAGCTTTCTCAAATAGTATCACAGTCTGGAAAGCTGGGAAGGTTGGAATGGGGTGATCCTTTAGGGGTGAGATTTTAATTCATTATCTCCCCTCCTCCTTTTGGGAAGCTCTGACTGTCACCATCTTAAAATCTGATAAAGACCACCAACTCTGCGACTCATACAGGCCTCTATTCATGATAAATAGAGATCATAAAATTCTAGGTCATTTAATAGCCATGTGGTTCCTCCTGCTTTTGCCATGCATAGTGCACCCTGATCAGTCGAGGTTTGTACTCGGCCATTCAGCGACCCACAATCTATCCATTTCTTTGCGCTTCCACATACGATCGACCCCAGCCATAGCGCAGCTGCTGTTTTCCTAGACGCCACTAAGGCATTTGATTTGCTTGAATTGACCTACCTATTTCAGATCCCGACATGCCTCAGGGTGGGAGACAAGTTTACAAGGCTGTAGGCCTGCTATATGTGCAGCCCATTGCTAGATTTTGAGTGAACAGAATAGCCACCCCTCTTTATGAGATCTCGTCCTATTCGTGATTCCAATGGAACCTCTGGCAACTAGACTGAGGCATCACCACTTACATTGAGGGCTGGTGTTTACTCCCCATAGAGTAGTGGTGTCCATGGACGCGGATTATGTTACTTTGTATGTCAGGGATCCTCACAACAATTTGGGTCCTCTCATCACCCTCTTTGTCGTCATATCCGTTATAAGCATAAATTGGGCTAAATCTATCCTGTTGCCCCTTACATTGGAGACTTGGCGGTTTGAATCTGAATTCCCCCTCACATAAGCAAAAGACCTGGTCCGTTAATGGGGGATCTGGCTAAGTTGGGACCTTGATGAGCTTTGGTGGGCCAATTATGACAAACTGTTGACATGGCTCGGGATCGTGTAGAAGGTTGGAAAAGGCTCCCATTGTCCCTCCCTGGGAGTTCGGCAATCACCAAGATGGTGGTTCTCCCTAAATTGTATTTGTTCATTAATTTGCCGATCCCGTTGCCAGTGTGCTTCTGCAGGCGACTTCGGTCTCATTTTATCACATTGGCTTGAGCGGGTCAGCAACCCCAGGTGGCATGGGAAATACTGACACTCCCCCTTGAGCAGGACGGCCTTGGAGCCCCAAATATAGACCAATACTTTCTTAGCGTGTAAGCACAAGTTTGCCCATGACTGGCATTATACTATATAGTTTCAACTGTACATGGCCCCTGAACATGATCATGCTGCCCATTGCAAACAGCTTTGTGCCTTTCCCCTAGGCGTCTGCAGACTCAGATATACGCAGTTGCATTCAGGGAGGGGGCATGGAGCGAAATGAGACGGAAGGCATGAACAGTCCATTTATTTGTCCCATTGGTGCCAATTATTGGCCAACCTTCTAAACCTGCCACAACGGACACTGGTACTTGCAGTTGGCTGCAACAGTTTCAGTCGACAACATTTGGAGCGGTGTAACCGGAAGGAACTTTTGTCACTCCAGAACAGGTGCTCTGGGGTACCGACGTACCTCTTGTGGATAACTTTATCAGTTGTGTGGAGCCCTGAGAGCAGCCTGTGATACTTTTCCAACTGCCCCTCCAACATATTAGGTGCTAGAAGCGACCCTCATGAATCCGCCCTTCGCAGACTAATTGCGCGCTTACACGTAGGAATTCAGGAGATTGCGTCAACCTGTAAACCCACAGCGTGCCAAATGTCTGCTGACCTAGAGGTTCATCTTAGCGAAGAGCAATGGAAGTCTGCTGTACCCAGTCTAGGGCCTTAACCCCAAACTATAGGTTGCAGCTGGTTCATTTTAAATGCCTGCACAGAATATATCGCGCACCTGAACGCATGCACAGGTTGGGTCTACATGACCCGAGAAATAACTGAGATTCGCACTCCTTGGCTATGTAAAGGAGGTCCCACCAGAGGTACGCAAGCTGACCGTGATCCTGCTACTGCTGGCCAAGTGTAGGGTAGCAATTCATTGAGGGAGGTAGCCGGTGCCTGGGAGAGACGAGTGGATTTATGACTCTACCTACTGTCAAGAGTAGCTGAACGCATACCGAGAACTGATGCCTGCTGGCTCCCGGGCCAAGGATACATGGACTCTACTGTCAACATACCTAGGTGCACAGGAGGCTTAAGGCGTGGCCTCAGATGCGCTCCAAGCTCCTGATTTCAATGTATATGACCAGGAGTATCACCCCTTAGCCACCTCTCCTCCCCATCTCGGAGCCTGGACCCTCAGGCTAACTAGCACTGTGCGAATTCCTAAAAGTCATTGCACAGGGAGATGCAGTAATTGCGTCAGGAACCACATCTACAGGTTTTATACTCCATGAGTGGTTGGTTCGCCCTTCCCCATTTCCTAGTTCTGGCTTCATGTTGTAATTTGTCCTACTGTATTTCATTGGACTCATTTTAAATTCTGTGCAGTCTCTGCTGTTTGTTTGTTGTACTTTTTTCACTGCATTCTTTAATAAAAAACGAAATAAAATGAAAAAATGCCCACAATGTATCATGTATGTGTGTACCTCTAACTTGCCAGTTGTCACCAAAAATATCCATGGTATTTCAAGAATGGGCTTCTACGATATCAGTGATAGCTAAATGTCATACGGAATAGCCACTATATGTAAAGGATGGGCTCCAATTGTGATAGAGATATCTACCATTTGCCAAGAATGGTCACTCTGTGTCACTAATTGGTCTCTATTATGCAAAGGATGGGCAGAATGGTACCAAGAATACGGACACTATGTCCAGACTGGGCTAATACTATGACAGGTAGAGACAGTTTATCATTAAAAAGGTCCACAAGATGTTAGATATGGGCACCATAAGGTCAGGGTGAGCCCACAATCTGCCATACCCACTTTGGGCTTACTGCCACCTACTGACATTTCAACACCATAAGCATCACTTGCAGCCACACACATTTATATGTTTACGCAAGCCTGCACCGTCATATAGCAAGAAACACACACCAGCATGCATGAATGCATGCATGCACTCTAAAGCTCTCATAACTTACCTACTTAGACCCAGTTGTGCTGCATGTGGTCTTCCTTTGAATCCAGAGAGTCCTGGGAGCAGAAGGGACAGATGGAAGCCGTCATGCTTGGCAGCTTCTACTAGCCCTCCCAGGTATCTGCTTCTGTCATTTAACAGAGAAGAGAGTATTTGCCAGAGTGAAGGCTATTGCGTGTACAGGTAAAGCTCTGTTTTCACAAGCACATTACATTATATGTAGGTAGAGGGCTATGGCTTAGAGGCCCTCTGTCAACAGGTAGTACTCGTGCAGGGAAGTTATTAGCTAAACTGAAGGCCTGGATCCAGGGCGTATTCCAGCATGGGGATACCACTTGTTAAAGTAATACGCACTGGTGGTGGTGTAGTGAGTTTAGAAATGTTAAGACAGTGTTTAGTTTACAGTACAGCTAGAGGGGCGATCTGTAGGTAAATAGAAGTTACACGCATCAGAAGGGGGCTCAGTGAGGCCACTGATAAATGTAAATACTAATAAGAGGAGTTTGTCTAATGACCCTTTCAACATCATGAGCCAGCCTGCTGGGTGTCTGCAGTCTGAGGTGAAGGTGGTTCTGGGAAGGCTAATCTGAGTTCCAAATAGCAAACAGATAGTAGTGAGGCCCAGTTATAGACTGATGCAGCAGTACATCAGCTGAAGGCAAGTGCATTTTTCTGGTTTGAGACATAGTGGAAGATATCCTTGGGGCTGACTGTTTCACCTGTTGTGCAAAAAACATGAAGGAGGAACATCCCAGTTTTGTGTTAGGCATTAGTTAAAGATATAAAATATGATAGGGAGGGAAGACATACATAATGGAATGTTCTTGGGCACAGAGGACAATTGGAAAGAGACGCATTTATCTATGGTAATGTCAAGCAGTAGGCAGCGAGTGGCCACCCAGTACTGGGTAGCAGAAGGCTAGTCAATCACTCTTGCCTTCAGAGATATACATAGAAGTCAGGAAAGTGGAATATAAATAAAGTCTCTACCACACAGTTATACCATTTTATAAGTTCATAAAGATTTGCAATGCTTTTCTTACTTTTATTTACTCTTGCAAACGTATGCCCTAAAAAGTCAAGGTAGTGATGCAGAAGTCATAGGAAAGTGCACAAAGAGGACTCTTTTCCTGTGGGTGTGTGAAAGAAGGGAATGGTTTGTTTAAAAAAATGTATTTCATGTGAATGAAAAAAGATAGTTTAAAAATGTAGGAATGTTGTTTCTACGCATGGCTAGTTTCTGTAATCAGTGGAACTTTGAAGATCTTAAAGGTGACTCTTCGTGCACTGGGAGAAAGAATGTATTCCATGTGAATGAAAAAAGATAGTTTAAAAATGTAAGAATGTTGTCTCTACGCATGGCTAGTTTCTGCAATCAGTGGAGCTGAAAACTATGCAAGGATACGCCTAAGTAACTGAGATATTTCTGGCTGTCTATCAGACATAAGCACGGATAACCCTTAAATCTTAATTCAGATTTAGGTTATTCTATTATCCAGAGTTCTGCATGGAAAACATTTTAAAACCTTCTCCCCTCTTTCGGAAGACTGACCAATTCAATTTCTTTTGTGCTGCAGATCTCAGCGATCTGGAATGTATATACTTCAGAAGTTTCCCTTTGAAGTTTTCAGTAGCATCCGACCTAAAAAACTATGGACTTTATTTTTACAGCTGTAAATTTACAGTGTTGTCCCCTAAATGTTGTTGGATATTCTAAATAAGTGATATTTGTGTTGTTTCTGTTGCATTTTGGACCCTCTGTAAAATATATTACTCTTGTCATGACGAGACGATTGCCATAGCTGCCTTTTTGATTTGTTTTAGTACTGGTTTGTGCTTTTGTAAGCGATGGATGTAATTGTTGTAATTCCTTGTGCCCTAATTTCTCTAATTCTCAGGAAATATCCCAAAGATCTGGGCCAACCACCCCGCTAAGATCAGGCCAGGCAAATCCTGGCTGATCTTCCAACACAAACTAATAGAACACTAGCATAAGAAGGAGCCCAGTGTCACTCTTGTACTTCTAATTCAGCAATTTGTCCTGTCAGATCTGCAACCTTCTCCTCCCCATTGCATGTATTTTAAGCAAACTGCCATTCTGTTATCCTGTGTGTTCAATGCACATTTTATCCTAACCATCGTGGCAAGCGCAGAGACGATTTAAAGCATGGGAAAAGTCGTCTTTGACCCAGGGCCCCAGGCTTTCAGGTGAGCCCCCATACTGAGCCAGGTCTGTTCTGCAGAGAGTCTTACCCGACAATATTGAATAACTCTTAAACAGATTGTTTTAAATACCATTTTCCTTTAATTTATTTTTAATATCGGTGATGTGTTAGTGTCTATTACAGACATTTTACAGAGAAATGTTGTGTTTATGTTTCATGCAGCATTCATAAAAAAAGTTCCTTTTAGATCAAAACAGGACCTTACATATAAGAGATGGGAGTGTGTCACATAGATTGTTTGCAGTAACATTATTGAGCTGCATTTGTGTTACAACATTGAAACCACATCACTATGGCTGAATATTAGATGTAGATACATTTAGAATTTGGACAAGTGCGCTTGTGCATTGTCTGTGACCTGGCCACAGGGGGCACAAAAGAGCAGAAATTGTATCATACATTCAAAACAGTTGCGAGCGGGCCCCCCAAAATACATTTGGCCCAGGGCCCCAAAATCCTTAAGACGTACCTGAGTAAGCATAGCCTTGTTCTGAAGATGGCATGATGAAGTGTGGATTGCAGAAATTAGTTGAGTTAGCTTTGGCTGGATTAAACTTTTATCAGTATCTCAGTGTTCTCTTATTTTTCACACTAGAAGAGCCTACACCTGCTTATTAGTGTCTATCTGTTGGTTTCTGTCTGTCATGTGTTCCTGCTTTCCTTCACCTGTACTGAGAGAAAGTGTATAAAGGTAGCATCTAAATGTATGGATTTTAGCATTAAATGCTCCAACTGACCAAGGGTGAAGCTCTGGTCCATTGATTTGGCAATTGCCTTGCTCATTTTGAATGAATGCAAGCTTTTTTTACATTAGCCTTCCATGTGCTGTTCTATGTGTTTTCCTTTAAAGTATAGTCTTAGTTGGGTGGTGATTTTCTTTCCATATGGATCACAAATAGTGATTCAATACCAGGCATACAAATTGCCAGCACGACCAGACTGCAAACCAAAATCAACCCTTACAATAATGTCCAAATCAGCCTCATGGTGCCCGATGATACAACTAAAATTGGCAGCCCTCCGGTAAAATGCTGGGATGTCATAATGCTAGTCTGGCTGAGATTGCAAGGTGTTTTGGGTCTACTGAATGTTTCTCAAGAAGAAGCACTATTCACAATGTTTTTAAACAATTTGAAAGCTCAGTTGTTAGTTTGAAGTGCTGATTGTGTTTGTAATAAAAGGGACTAGTAAATCTACATTTCTTTGATGATCTATAAATGGGGTAGCGCGATTCATATTTTGAATAATTACCCCAAGTTTAAGAATATATATTATTTTCCTGACCACACAATGTGGTTTTGTCTATGCCTGGGCAGAATTTCAATTATGCTGGTGTAATCTGAGTAATTTCAGTAATTTTGCATTACTCTTTGCTTTGATGTGGAATTACCAATAATTATACGATTATCCTTCCCCACCTAATTTGGAGGAGAAAGATCCTACTGCAAGAGCACATTTAGCGATGGTGAGCAGTCGCTTGCTTTTCATCTTCTGCCTTTCACACTATTTTCTTAGCGAAAAAATGAAACTCCATGTTTATTATGGATGCGAGGGTGCATTTTTCCTTAATCGCTAGAAAAATAGTGCAAAATGCCAAGGGTAAATTGTGGAAATAATCCTACACCAAGAGCACATTTAGCGAGCGCAAGCGGCTTCACTTGGCTTTTGGAACTTTCCTTCCTCTAAATCAGCCAGGGGCTTGAATGATACATACAAAAACAACCAAACTAAAATATGTCATTACCATAGAGTCAGTTCTGTATAAAATACCGTACACTTGTGAAAATTATGGAATATTGATTGCTATTATCATATGCACAACGCATGCTTTATGTCAACGAATTGTAAACATTGCCGCGAGCATCAAGTTGACAGCTGGGGAAGAATAATCCTTTCACCAAGTTTCTACTTGAGCGGGTGAATCAATATCTAAACTATTCAAAGGTTCAGTAGCAGGAACAACAACCGATCTGCTATTTAGCAGTCTTCTTTCCAAAACATTTTGCTGTTTAGGAGGAGATGTTAAATCAGGTAGACATTTTGCTCTCAGATTTGAGGGTAATAATACCAGTCCAAGTGCATCACTTTAAAGGGTTAGCCTATTAAGTTTATGTAGCTTCGCTTACGTATCTCTATATTCAGTCTTAATAAAGGTAAAGTAATAAATGAAGGCTCTTCTTGGTACATTGGTAGTGTAACAGTGGCTGATTTTGTCACCCGTTCCATAGCAGCATTTACTGATGAGGAGAGTTTGGGGCTTTCTACGTGTGGTTTTTAGGGGTGGCGAAATTTGACCGGCACTTTGCAAACGTTCCAATGTTCTCATATTCCGCTTGCAGAAGAGTTTGTTTGAAAAAAACTTTTTTTTCAAGGAAGTTTTCCCAATAAAAGTGTGCCTGGCCGAGATTGTTTCCTCAAAAATCTATTTCTTCAGGTTTTTTCCACGAATTTTAAACTTTTCAGCTTTCACAAAGATTGTGAAGGTTGCAAAGTTTAGAAGAAGTGTTGACGAAATTAGGAGAGACATTTCTTTCACAACTCTGCTTTGTATAAGATGATCCTGGTCAGTACTTCATTGTTAAAAGAATGAGTATCGGTGTCTAAAGCACTGCTCAGAAGCCTGTGGACCACGCAATTTCATATTAGTGTGCAGAATACCAAGGTCAGTAGTCTGAAATCCACCTCTCGCCTCCTTAATCAACTACTCACTACCCCCGTACCTCACTCTTGCAGGTGCCTGACTTCTCCCTTTGTGACAGTTTTCCGTCTACCTCTTCCACCTCCTTTTTCCATTTTCTCTCTCTGCTCTCGGGAAATGTTGGATGGGAAAAAAGGAGTGCAGTTCCCCAAAAATTAGTACCGTGGGCCTCACAGGCAACCACAGCTCAAATTAAGCACTGACACAATGGGCATTATTACAACTTTGGCAGTCTTTTTGGAAGACCGCCGTGGTGCAGCCACCAAAAGACCACCAGGTTGGCATACTCCGACCGCCTTATTAAGAATCACACTGTGAAGACTGCCAAAAAACAGCCAACATTCCAACACTGCCAGGACACTGTGGAAAACCATTGGCGGAATGAACCAGCGCGGTCAAAACCAACTACTATCAGAACACAGCACCACATTGGGTAGTTTGAATATCCCACACCTGACACACATCCACACACCTGACACACTTACTCACTGCACTATGTAACACACCCAAACACAACCCACAATCCTTTGCAACAAAAACGGCAATCACATGCACAGAGAGCAGGAAAATTTTGAGAGAAAGAACCTTTACACGATAGACACAGATACACACCTCACTCATCACACACTACACAACTCCACAACCAACACAATACACACATCATTAGCACACACAACCCACAGCAACTATCTCACCCTCACAACGCAGCACCCACACCTCACCAAGTACACAATACTGCACCATAACACTCACAACACCCCCACACACTGTCTACACAACCATTACCATGTCCCCACAAAAACACCCACGATTTATTGACAAGGAGTTGAGGATCATGGTGGATGAAATTGTCAGGGAAGAGCCACAACTGTTTGGAGCACATGTCCAACAAACATCCATTGCCAGAAAAATGGAGTTGTGGCAAAGGCTAGTCGACATGGTCAATTCAGCAGGAAGCCGTCCAAGCACAAGAGAGGACATCAGGCAGAGGTGGAATGACCTCAGGGAAAAGATGCGTTCCATGGCATCACACCACCAAATCGCTGTGCAGAAGACTGGCAGTGGACCCCCATTTCCTCCCCTAAAGTTCACATCTTGGGGGGAGAAGGTCTTGGACATACTGCATCTGGAGGGCCTGACTGGAATACCTGGGGGATTGGAGTCTGGTAAGCACCCACATTTGTCCCCATATTTGTCCTGTCCTGCATGCCTCTTCTCCACCCAAATATTTCCCATTTAACGAAATGTCCTACTATCCCTCCCACCTATTTACCTAATGCCCCTCTCCTGCATGTCACACCTCCACTCAGCCCAGCTGCCCTCACAGCCCTTGCCAATGGCATGTAAGCTCCCAGAATGCACTAACCCATCATTGTGAAAACCTGGAAGGTGCACAACACATCACATGTAATGCATGTACCACTAAGGTACTAGCAAACACCATCTAGACTGTACCAGTGAGGACCAGTACATGGCAATGACAGCAATGCAAAGGCACACTCACAATAACAACGAAAGCAAAATACAGCTACAGCTCAGAGACCATTATAAATGCCCACAAATCCAATATCCAAACTGTGAAATAGACTCACCTGGAAAGTAACATGACAGAGTCAATGCACATGCACAACATCCAGATACTGGACTATTACCTTTGCATACCCACATACTGTGTTCCTACTAGGACACCATTGTGCATTATGCATCTATTGTGAGTGATATCTAGCAAGCCTGACCATTCGCAAGGTAACACAGCTGAACAGCCATGTCAAATATCAGAATAAACCTGAACCCATCTGCAGTGCAAAATGCACAAAATCTGTATGACAGCTCCTCCCAACATGGACAATGGAAACCAAGTCACTGAGTAGTATGTACAACAATGGTATGCAGTGCAACAGCTGTCAATGTTATTGCAGGGAATCAAGTTAAGCCACTGTCTGCATCTCACAAAGGTGTAATCAAACACACAAACTAACCTGGACTCTGCGTCTTACTTCCTTCATAGGTAACCCTGCCATAGCCACCATGGAGAGTATACCAGGGACTGGCAGTCACCCTCAGGATGATGGCCCCAGCGTGGACAACACGCCAGGATGTCTGGACAGTGACAACCAACCTGGTCCATCTGGGACACCTTGTCAGTTAACGAGTCTCAGCCTTGTTCTGCCCACATCGACTGCTCCCACCCCTGAGGCATCCATACCACAGCCAACCAATCACCCCTAAACCTGTGTCCCAAGGACTGCCCAATCAATTCTGTGCCCCACAGTACAGGGAACTGAGTCGAACTTTGACACCCCAGACAATGATGGTCCTGCTAACACTGGGAGCCTGCACATCTTATAAGGGGCACAGGCACCTGGGGGTAGGGTGCTTGGGAGGGAATCAGTGGGTCAGAGGATGGGGCCTCAAAGGACTCCACTGACAAGGAAACCATCTCCCAAGTCCTGGGAGCATTCATTTCAATCTTCCCACAACAGGATGGGCCAAATAATTACCATGCTGGGGGAACTCAAAGTCTGCAGAGGGAATACCACTAGGAAGTCATGCAGCAGTAGCAGGCATATAATGCCACCATAGTTTCCATTCCAGGGGTGCTGAGGGACATCAACACCACCCTTATTTGTCTCTCCAGACAGCATCAGTCCCCTACCATTAGCACCCTGACATCTGGCCCATCTACATCTGTGGCAGCTAATGGAATGGAGGCCCTGCCAGGAGAACCACAGGCCTCAGACAGCCCTCCCTCTGTAGCTGAAGACTAGCACTATAATTACATGCACAATAAATAGCAATTGAACACAGATACTATATATCTGTTTTTAATACAACATCAACAATTGTCATTCTTGCCAATTGTGGTCAGGGCATGCACCCCTGCATCAAACAGCCAGTGTAATGAACATCAGAGTGAGTGTGAAATCCCAAGTAACACCAAGGTATAGTCAGTATTCCAATCTGCAAATAAAGCATGACAGACAGTACCATCAGGACCAAAGGCATTGTGGCATACTAAGCCCACTTACAGGTAATAAAAGTCATGGCCACGGTAGACGACCTACCAAGCAGGGTCACCCTGATAGGAACTATACATCACCAGGTACAGGATCTTCACATTACCATACCATAGCTACATAGGCACTTATCCCATGGAACACACAAAGAGCATCACAGAGGAATACAGTAATTAAACCATACACTAAAATAGGCCCCATAACTGAAGGGTTATCGCTCACCTTTGTCAGTATACAGTGACCTGCAACTTGGACAGCAGCATCAGTATACAAACATAGCTAGGTTCAAAATTCATCACTAGGTACCCCACCATTGTGACGCCACAGGGCATGATGCTAACAACACACAGGGGCCATTTACTACAACTGACACATATTACACCAATGCACATCCCCACCAACCCCCACTGGTACAAGGAAAGGATGAAGCAGTCACAACCCCACTTTTATGAAGGAAGTACTAACAAGGTACAACACATTGTACCTACATGCATATTATCAGCTACCTGGCTGCTTCTACTATCATGTCTGTCAGCAAATACCAGTACCTATTGACAATGAATACCTCAAGCATAGGTTGCAGAGCCAAACAGCAAATGGCTACATCAGTGAGTGAAAGGAAAAGAGGACAGGAGAAAGCAAGAAATATACCTCAATGCTGATTGGACCATGTAGTGCGTTCCCTTTCTACCATAAGGATGGAGGACACTTTTAAACAGAAATGTGTCGGTTTCATTTCTTTATATAAGTATGTCTTCTTATTTTCTATGGTTACTTGTTGTATGTTTTTAGTCTCTGCTTCTCCTGTGTCCCTCTTTGTCTTACCAGAGTTTCTTCTTTACATCTCTTCTTTTCTTTATTTCACGTATGGTTTCAGTTTCTCCGAGCAGTGTGGCGTTGACGGCGATTTTTCCGGAGAGAAGAGGAGAAGAAAAATAAAGGTAAGGGTCTTATTCTTCAGACCTCCTACTTTTTGGGACAGGTGGTGGGGGACGCTTTCACCACGGAAAACCCGACAGATGTGTTTCTGTAGATAGGTTTTTAGCATGTATTTTATTTAGAAATTTCTTTTTAAAGTGTAAAAGAAAAATTTGCCCTTTGTAACGTTTTCATCAAGGGTTGTTAAATTTGGCTTACATTATTAACCCCCTGCTAGGGCTAGAAATTCCTCTTGACGCGAAAGTAGTGAGGGAGGGGAAAAAGAAAGAAATTAAGACACTATGGATAGATAGATACCCAGTGGCAGTGATAGGGAAAATAAAAAAAAATAAGAGGGAAAAGGGAATATCAAGGATAGAGCAGTGTGAGTGGTAAGGAGCTGCATAGCCCCTTACCAATAATACCCCAAAGGGTTGAGCATGCAGGCACGTACCTGTGAAAGCCACGTCCCTCCAGGGACGTGGCTGGCACTGAGGTTTGTAGACTGATCCGGTGCCGGTTCTTCACTGTATGTTGTTGCGGTTGTGAGTGTTTCACTCTTTTGCTCCTCTGCTCGCCGTTCAGTGGTTTGTCTCAACGTCCTTTTGGGTCGTTGATTCTCTGGTGTCTCGATTTTTCTCTCCTCTCCTCCGCGCTCTGAACATCTCTTTGGCGTTGGATGCCCTGTTTGGAATTTCAGCGCGTTTAATCTGACATCTGGTTTGGAGTTAGATAAAGCATCTCCCGGCCATGCAAATGTGCCCCTGGGGGACTGTTTACTATGTCCTGGGGGTACCGTTTGTAACGGAGCCGCTTTCGTTTCGTTACAGACCCTTACAGACGTATATGTCAGGATCTGATGTAACCATACACAAAATGGCTGAACATATTGTACTATACACCTAACTATCAGTCTGCCTCCACAACTCCCACATAGGCATTGGAGCACATGACACCACCACTGATGAAGCTAGAAGAGAGGTGTAAAGGCAACCATCTACTACAAGGTGTGTTCATTCAACACATCATATCCACCACTTCACATACCTTTATACCAGTTGAAGTACTGATTGATGAGATCTGCCCTAGAGTCACCGGCTACTTCTTCCTCAGCCTCCTCATCACTTGCCATCTCTCCATCTCCAGCCACAGGTCCACTTACCTCCCCCTCATATGCTATCAATGGTATCTGACATCTCAGGGCTAGATTGTGGAGTATGCAGCAGGCAACGATTATTTGGCATACCTTTTGGGGCGAGTAGAGGAGGGCTTCTCCAGATAGGTCCAGGCACCTGAATCTTGCCTTCAGGAGCCCAAATGTATACTTGATTATACGCCTTGTCCTCCCATGGGCCTCATTGTAACAGAGTTCCCCTGGCATGGCTGGGTACCTCACTGGTGTCAACAGCCAAGCCAAGGATGGTTTGAATAGCCGGAGTCACCTGTGCACACAAAGGGACAACAACTCCAATGTTGTATGTGGAACTGGGTAGATTGTGACAACAGGAGACATAACTCACAGACACACACAACAATATTGACTTACCAAGCAGCCAGGCCGTCTCTATGCAGTTTTGACATCAGATGTGGAACATTACTGTTCCTCATGATGTAGGAATCATTCACAGTTCCAGGAGACTTGGCTGGGATTATTTGGCATACCTTTTGGGGCGAGTAGAGGAGGGCTTCTCCAGATAGGTCCAGGCACCTGAATCTTGCCTTCAGGAGCCCAAATGTATACTTGATTATACGCCTTGTCCTCCCATGGGCCTCATTGTAACAGAGTTCCCCTGGCATGGCTGGGTACCTCACTGGTGTCAACAGCCAAGCCAAGGATGGTTTGAATAGCCGGAGTCACCTGTGCACACAAAGGGACAACAACTCCAATGTTGTATGTGGAACTGGGTAGATTGTGACAACAGGAGACATAACTCACAGACACACACAACAATATTGACTTACCAAGCAGCCAGGCCGTCTCTATGCAGTTTTGACATCAGATGTGGAACATTACTGTTCCTCATGATGTAGGAATCATTCACAGTTCCAGGAGACTTGGCTGGGACTTGTGAGATGTACTAGCCTGCCAGACATACCACCTGTACGTTAATTGAGTGGTAGTTCTTCCTGTTCCTATACACCTGTTCATTGGAACGTTAATTGAGTGGTACTTCTTCCTGTTACTATACATCTGTTCATTGGCACTGGGAGGGATAAGGGCAACATGGGTGCCATCAATGGCTCCTACCACATGAGGAATGTGTCCCATTTCATAAAAATCTGCCTTCACATAGGCCAAATCTTCTTGGTGCGGTAACCTGATGTAGCTGTCCATGTGTTTCAGCAATGCAGACAGTACATCCTTCAACACAAGACTGAACATGGGCTGAGACATCCCAGCTGTCAAAGCCACTGTATTCCGAAAGGACCCTGTGGCCAGGAAGTGTAGCACTGGCAAGATTTGAACAATGGGAGGTATGTAATAGGGATTGCAAATTGCAGACATCAGCTCTGGCTCCAATTGAGTACAAAGTTCCATGATGGTCAGACGGGTAAGATAATATGTCTGTATGACATGCCTATCCTCCGTGGTTTCCAGGTCTGCTAGTGGATGGTACACTGGTGGGTGTCTCACTCTCCTCATGGCAGCATTACTATGTTGAGAGAAGGGTGTATACTATGAGTTATGCTTTATTCACACATCTAATACACATTGCATATTACCTGACACCGAACATATGTGGAAGATGCGTAGAGAGAACATATACAGTACAGCCCAATGATATTTACCAATTCCTGCCTCATTGCCGCACATTGGCCTACATGCTAATTGGAATGTATTAATGAGACTAATGTAACTGCACACGTGTGTAACACCTAGCTGTCCTGCACTGTTCACACATAACTATTGTAAACAACCTATATCTACCCGTGACCTATGTCCCTCAGAGTTGCTATACATAGTTGTCACCATATACACTCTCTGATCAGGTCATTAATTGAATATTTGACCAATATTTTGCACATACGTGATGGCACTACATACGTGAACTGCTTTTGGGGTGGAATAGGTGTATGATGCTGATAAATTAACACATCTATCACAGAAATGTGCACAAAATGGCAGGCGCCTGACCTACTGGACAGGTGGAAGTGACCTGAGTCCCCCGGCGGTAGTCATAATGGCGGTAGGCGGTTGCACCCATTGTGCAACTTGCCACTGGATAACATTGCTGCCTTTGGTGGACTTGGGCCAATGGCGATGACCGCCGGCGGTCACAGTCCTGTATGTGGGTGTAGTGACCGCCATTTTCTGCAGTATTGCTCACTTGACTTCTGACACTGTTGCCAGCAAGATCTCCATGACGTGAGCTGCTGTCTAGTGACTCTGGAAGCCATCATGCCACATCCTGCAGGTGATAGGGCCCCTGCTTTCACACCGGAACAACTAGAGAGGCAGGTGGAGGAGGTCCTACCTTGGTATGGACAGTTGTATGGGGCACCAAAGGAGCAGATGAGTCCTATTCCATAGTCATATGTGATAGATGTTGTGTGTGACATTGCATATTGCATTTGTATTACTGTGGGTGCCTATGCATGCAGATGGCATGATGTGCAGGGGTGTGTGCTGAGAGGATTGGAATGAGTGTGAAATTGCTGTGCCTGTTGTGCACTGAACTATCCTATTGGTATGGTGCCAATGTAAACTACTTTCTGTTTTTGTCTGTGTGGTTCATGAGGTAAACGCCCATCAGAAGAAGGGGATCTGGCGTGCCATCGCCAAGCTAGTGTGGACCCTGGGGGTCCATACCCACGGAGCACCCAATGCAGAAAACAGTTGAAGGACCTGACATGCTGGCCCTGGAGGCTCAGCTGAGGATGTCCTCCCAATGAGGGAGGGGTGCCCATCGGATTCTGACCTCACCCTAATGGCGCGCATTTTGGCACTGGTCTACCCTGAAATGGTTGGCCTACGGGTTCTGGTAAACAACAGATATCAAATTATGTGCAATAAAATAAAGGGAGGGAAGCTAGTAAAAACTTGCCAGTGACTATCATGACCCCCTCTTGCTCCCTCTGCTTATCTATAGGACTGAGGCCCTTCTTATGGCCATGGTGGTCTTTAGACCACCAGGGTCACAAACAGGGTTGGAAAACCGCCAAAGCGGTCCGATGGCAACATTACGACCATGACATTACCGCCACAGTCAGACCGCCAGCTCCAGCATTTTTCGACAGCCTGGCAGTGCCGGTGGTCCCAGTCTGCCAGGGCAGGCTGCAAGTACCGCTACCCCAGGTATTACGACCCTTCTCTCCAACGGCCTTTACAAGGCGGTTTCACTGCCATGTGAAGGCTGCTGGAGATGGGGTACTGGGGGCCCCAGGGGTCCCTGCAATGCACATGGCATGGGCAGTGCGGGGGCCCTCCTGGCCAGCCCCAGAGGATTGTGTGTAAAATTATCCTTAGATTTGTGCACAATGATATTTGTGTTATCTTATGTCCAATTTGCTTTTCTTTTTTCTTTTTATTGGGATATCATTGGTGATTACTTTGTCTGTGCAGAGTAGTTGCTGGTGAGTGTAGCTTTTTCAGGCAAGTGAGTGGTATAGTTTTTGAGTACATAACTCTTTGTGATAAAGCCACTCTTTGTTTATTACTTATCTTACACAGTGCTGGTTGTTGGTGCATTTGTCCAGTTACTTTTCGTAGGAAGGATCATGGCTAGCCGCAGGATGACCATTCAGCAGGTTGTTGGTATGCTTTTTGAGTCATCGTCTGATCATGAACATGAGACTGACTCTGCATGTGAAGCAGATGAGTAAGTGAGAGTTTCTGGCATTGAATTTTCTGTCAGTGAGAAATATTCTGATGATAAAGCCAATCTCACTGCAGATGAAGGGCCTGTTTTAGAGGAGGACACTCATGTGCCAATAGTGCAGCAGTCTGGAGCTGAAAGGTTTTCCATTGGAAGACCTGAACTCTGGGTTGTCCCAAACATGGAGAAGCCAGAGTTGCCTGCCTTTACTGGAGGATGTGGCTAGATTGAAAGATCGCCATTTTGCTGAGCATATTCCTCCCACGCCCAAAAAAGACTTTCTCGCTAAGAAATGTAGAGTGTGTGCTCCAGGAGGTATCCGGAGGGAGACTCGTATGTACAGTCCTGATTGTCCTTCAAAGCCTGGGATGTGTGTGGGTGGCTGTTTCAGGAGTTACCACACTCAAAAAAATTATTGGGAACTACTGTGAGCGTAAACTACCTGTTTTAGATTTTCATAGGTTCAGTTTCATGGCTGGCATTACTGTCATGTATTCAGTTAGAGCTTTTGTCTTTGTAGTTTTGTAATTATTTTTAATTAGTTAGTGGTTTCTTTGCTGTTTAAAAAACAAAAAAAAGTGATGAGGTGTGCATGGAGTTGCGCTTGGCTTGCGGTGTGCGTGGAGTGGAGCTTGGCTAGCGGTGTGCATGGAGTGGCGCTTGGCTGGCAGTGTGCATGGAGTGGCACTTGGATGGCGGTGTAATTGGCGGTGTGCATGGAGTGGCACTTGGCTGGCGGTGTTAATAGTGACTTGCTGTTGGCCACTGCAACACACTGCCAGCCAAACGCCAGTCCACACACTCCCGTCAGCTGGTGTGATTGCTGTATCAGGTATGTGGGCATTTGAAAGTGATGGGCCCTTGAATAGCGTTGTCTGTTGATGCAAGTGTTGTAATGTGCTGTGGCAGCGGCATGTATGAAAGGTGTGTGAATGGACTGGAAAGCAGTTGGTGCCTTGTCGCGTCTTTACAGCTCATGAGCTGTGAGTCATTGGTTCAGTTTTTTGGCCTTTCAGTTATTAACAGTGTATTTCATTTTTATGAAATCTCTTGTTAATAAAATTTGAACTACTGAACCATCACTCACCCTCATGTCAAGTCCAACCAGTATGTGTGTTAAAAATGACAAAACCTGCTCCGCTATAATCAGGCATCGCAGCACACCCGTGACATGCTAGGTGTCTCGGGTGGGACCCCAATGATGAAGCATACCACCAACTTGGATGGTGGATGAGGGGTCTTTTTAACATAACCTAAGTGCGTTTCTTTTCACAATTTTAGTGTTTGAAACATCACAGAAGAATGTAGATACATTAAAATGATCTATCACAAAACTACATGTTTTTGCAAGGCGAGCACCTGCAATTTTGGTCCCGGGTGCGGCGGTCATCCAGGGCAAACTACCAAACCCAGACATTTTTTTAAACTAGACACCTGGTGAAATGGCATAACGAGGGTCCCCTCTTGTAACAAAGAAAAAAGAATTTAAGTAAACAATTCACATGGAAAATTAGTTCGATACATAAGTCCAAGTCACACAAAATTGGTCCTGGAGTCAACCAATATAATTAGTCGATGAGTCCAAAGTTTATTCAGAATCTAATTCACATTCAACAGTCTGAAATCCGCAGAATTTTATCCTTCCAGCCAACACGTGTTTCGTCTTGGGAAATATTTCTATCCCTTACGACTTCTTCAGGGCTTGTTTGTTCATCACTATTCAAGATAAAATCGATAATGTAAGTTACTCAAATCCAAATGTGCTTCACAACACTAGCAGTATCCCAATGCCAAATCCAGTCAACCCGTTATTCCGTATCTTCTGATATTTTAGCAAGCTGCGTCCACAAGTAAGGACTCCTGGTGGAGTCCAGGGAGGTGTGGCTTTCGTGGATCCTCCAACGTTTTCTTACCCATACTCCCCGCAAACCTCAAAAATTGCTTAAAAAAAGCATATTTTCCTCACTTTTCTTTGTAGGATCACCGCGCCAGCACAAATTTCCTACTACCCATCATTCCCCTCAGTTTCCCAAGTAAAAAATGCCACCTCCCTTGTGTGGGTCCCCAAAGCAGTGTCAGCCTAAAAATGTATTTTTAAAAACTTGTGCTTATCATCTCGCTGTGCTATCCCCTCAATCTCTACACGTTTTGGCTTTTTCCTGTTGCAGTCACCTGGGTCACCCTCACAAGTGAGGTAGCATTTTTATCGGGAGAAAAATGGCTGTTTTTGTCACCTCAATTTCAATATTTTTTTTATTTCACTTGTTATTTTCTGCAGGAAACCCTTGTAGGATCTACACAAATTACCCATTGCTGAATTCAGAATTGTGTCTACTTTTCAGAAATGTTTAGGTTTCTGTGATCAAGCATTGGTTTCACACCCATTTCTGTCACTGACTGGAAGGAGGCTGAAAGCACAAAAAATCATAAAAATGGGGTAAGTCCAAATAAAATGCCAAAATTGTGTTGAAAAATTGTGTTTTCTGATTCAAGTCTGCCTGTTCCTGAAAGCTGGGAAGCTGGTAATTTTTGCACCGCAAACCCTTTGTTGATGCCATTTTCAGGGAAAAAACCACAAGACTTCTTCTGCAGCCCCTTTTTCCCATTTTAAAAAAAACCCGAAATTTTCACTGTATTTTGGCTAATTTCTTGGCCTCCTGCTGGGGAACCCACAACGTCTGGGTACCTCTAGAATCCTTAGGATATTGAAAAAAAAGGAAGCAAATTTGGCGTGGGTAGCTTATGTGAACAAAATGTTATGAGGGCCTAAGCGCGAACTGCTCCAAATAGCCAAAAAAAAGGCTCAGCACAGGAGGGGGAAAAGGCCTGGCAGCGAAGGGGTTAAATAAAGAAATACTTACTTGTACTTACCTATACTTACCTGGGATGGGTTCCTTCATCCTCCACTGTCCCACTGGTGTGGGTGCACTATGGAAATAGGCCCACAGGTCCCGTAACGCCTGCCCTGACCCAGGCGTTAAATAATGGTGCAAAGCAAGCTTTGCACCATTATATGACCCCTCCTCCCCCATGCGTGATTTTAGCACGTGGATAAATATGGCTCTAAGGTCATAGAGTCATTTTTTGCACAGAAACGTCTACTTTGCATCTCATTGATGCAAAGTAGGTTTCCACGTCCCAAAAATGACTTCAACTCCACAAATTTGCCACTAGACGGGTCTAGTGCCAAAGTATAAATATGGAGTTAATTTTTAACTGAATTTGCGTAAAAAAATTATGCAAATTCGGTGCAAAACAAGTATAAATAGGCCCCCCAAATGTCCCCTTCAAAGCGAGCCGGAGGCGTGGGGAAGCTATGCCTCCCCAGCCTTGTAACACCTATTTCCAAACGAGAGGGTGCTGCATTCCCTCTCCCAGAGAAAATCCTTTGTTCTGCCTTCCCCTCCTTGAACTGGTCAAGCAGCAGGAGGACAGAAACCTGTCTGAGGGGCTGCAGCAGCATGGGCTACTTGCAAAACCCTGGAAGACTGGTAGAAGCAATACTGGGGGGTCCTCTAAGGAGCCCCCAGAGTGCATGGAATCATGCCACCAATACTAGTATTTTGGCATCTTAAATTATATACACATTAGCTTTATTGTTAGAAATTGGTGTGGGATTTCTCTTGTTTCATGTCAATTACTTATCATCCATGTTGATGCTGTGAAATGCTTAACACATTCCTCTAAGTAGCCTGACTGCTCCTTGTTACTCTACCAGGACTGAGCTAAGGTTTACCAGTGTGAATCTGAGGTCCACTCTTGGATATTATGTTAGCTTTATGGTGTAAGACTCCCCAGTCATACCAAATAATACTGCCACCTTGCTACACCAATACACTGTGTCAAAAGCCTTCCCATAACCTATTAGTAATAGTCCTGTCGGGCCCTGCAGGATATCTATTATGGTGAGCGCCACCTGTAACGTGTTTTGGCAATCTTATTGTGCTTCAGCAGCAATGACAGTAACCTTATCGGTAGATTTGTAAAATTTGTGTACATGATTTTAAAATGTACAGGATAATTTTATGACATGTACCGAACGGTATTTAATTTTCTTTGGTCTACAGATACCTGTCTAGTGACAATTAAGCCAAATTAATAAGAAATCTGAAAGGATTTTTCTTTTTTTCTAAAATGTTTTATATTTCCAATGTATTTGCTGTGCAATGAACGCTTTTTATTTGAAATAGCTATTCTATACAGTTGTAATGCTAAAATTGATTTTTTTAAATTAACTATCAATAAAATGTTTATATGTGCATGATTCCTCTGTTCATGAATTTCGAATGAATGCACATAAGTTGCTCCTAAGGGAGCAAGTATTAACAAAGGCCCCCTAGGCAATACTCCAGACAGCGTGCATGCGATATCTGCAAGACCTGTTGGATGGATTATAGGCATTTGCTCCCGCCTGCCGCTGCCTGCCACTTACAATAGGTTATAGGGAGTGTCACTCTTGTTGTGCTGCATCCTATCTAGTTTGGCAGCCAACACGACATTTCCTGTACTTGGCTGAGGAGCACCGGCCAATCACAGTTTAATTACGCCTGGAATGTTTTCTGTTGTTTGGACACACTATTTTCCTTTGTTTCCTGCTTCTCATGTTTGTCAGTAAGCAGTTGTTTTCAACTGCGTGGTTCATTTTCCACATTTGCCCATCACTTAGTCCGGTCGTGCTGTGATGTCACAGGGGGGGTGGGGAGAGGGTCGGGGGTGGAAGGGGAAGGGCTTCCCCTTCCATCCCTGACTTGGGGGGGTGGGAGGGAATCCCACAGAGGGAGCGCCAGCGCTCCCTCTGGGCTGGGTGCCCAGGACGTAATGGTTACATCCTGGGCACAGCAGCACTGTGCTGCAGGACATAACCATTACGTCCGCGGCACAGAACTGGTTAAAGTGCCACTGGGGTCCCTGAAATGTGCCCCGCTACAGGCTCCTGTCGTTTTTAAGACAGGAATCATGTGGTAAGGCTGGTTTGGCATCAGAAAATGACACTAGGCTGGTTAGAGTAATTTTTTTTAACTCTAACCTGCCTAACGTTATTTTTATGTGCAAAACCCCTTCTTCCATACCGCCAACCCCACCCGGCTAACGTGATATATTTATTTTCGCTAGCCTACCCTTTGCACTGGCTTGCACCATTTCATAAATACGGTGCCCAGCTGGTGCTCAGAAATAGTGCGAGCCAGTGCTAAACATTTTGTTGCAAAACGATGTTAGTGCAGTTTTGCACCAAAAAGTATAAATCAGGGTCTTGGTGCCCTCTTTGCCTAGTCCAGTTTGCACCAGTCCAGGGACCCCCCACCCCAGTCACTGCTCTGGCACGAAACCACACAAAGGAAAGGGGAGTAACCACTCCCTTGTCCATCATCACCCCAGGGTGTACCTAGAGTTCCTCCAGGTGACCACTTGATTCTGCCATCTTGGAAACACAATTTGCAGAGGCCCCTGGGAGCATCTGGTTGGTCAGGACAGGTAACTGATGTCCTCTGAAAGGGGGTCACTTTGCAGAGTGACCAAGCCCCCTGTTAGGGCTATTTAGGGACTCCTTTGAGAGTGGGCCCCAGATTCGGCATGCAAGGCTCCATCAGGACTCCTCTGCATTGACCTCTTCTGCTCCTGGCCACCGGAACTGCTGCTGAATTTCACAGGAACCAAACAAGCCTGCAACTCCTGAGACGATCTGTTCAGCAATTGCAACATTTCCATGGCTGTGCATCCTCAGGGGTTGGCGGGACTTTAGCTGTACTTAAGAAACAAGAAGGAATCTCCCTTGGAGTGAAGGAGTCACTCCCTCGCATCCGCAGGCACCTAAGGCAATGACGTCTGTGTGCTGGGCTCTGCTCTCCACTGGAACTGCATGGGTCCTCCAACACAGATGGTGATTCTGAGTGCTCCTCTTGGTCTTCTCTGCCTTCTTGCCAACTTGGGAGACAGTGAGCCCTTGCCTCTCCTTGCAGGACAGAATCTCTGTGCACCATGCCCTTGCAGCAGCCAAGGCTTGTTGATGCCTGCTCCAAGGAATCTTCAGGCTCCAAGTATCCCTGGCCTCGAGCACTTCGTTCTTGCAAGGACAGTCTCTCTTCTGCTGCTCTAGTGACTCCTCTCTAGGTGTGCTGACTGGGTGTCACTGCAACTTACTGTGTCTGCTGCCAGTGGGAAGCCTGTGAGGGTTACAACTGCTTCTGCTGGCTCTCTCAACTGCTGAGGGTCAGCCCGGACTCCCCTGCAGGTTTGAGTCCCCTGGACCTTGCTGGTCCTCTGCAACTCAGCAAATCATCTTCTGTCCAGATTTGCACTTGCCAAGGTTTGTTGGTGGCCCTCCTGACAACTGACGAGACTGCGATCCGGTGACCGGCATGGGACAGCTTCTGCCTACATTCAGGCACTCCTCTGCAGCTCCTAGGCTCCACAGCTGACCTTCATCTTCCATCATCGACCCAGATTTTCATCCACAGAAGGGTGTGTAGTGGCCCACCTGGACACTCCTTCGCAGACTGGACTCTGCCCCCCTCTTTTTAAGGTCCTCTTCATCTAGAATCTACTATTTGGTTCCACTGGACTGGTCTTAGTCTTGCAAAGCTAATTTTTTTAAGTCCTGTTGTTAGTCTATGGGAAGACAAGGTACCTTGCCTCTGCTCTTCTGGTTGCTGGGGGTCAACTATGTACTCACCTTCAAGGGGTCCCAAGTTTTCCCAGTTCCCTTCTAACTATTCTACATCCTTGGGTGGGGGACCTCACTTTGCATTTCACTATTTTAGTATATGGTTTTGTCCCCCTATAGGACCCTAACTACTTTCTTCTATTTCTTGTCAATGTGTGTTGTTTTTCTATGCTAATTCCTAATACTTATCATGTATTTATAATGTATACTTACCTCCAGTTGGGGGACTGCCTATAAGTAATCTGGTTTAGTGTTACCATAATAAACTACCTTTATTTTTGCAACACTGTGAGATACGTTACTGTGTGACTACTGTGGTATTGCAAGTGCTTTACACGCCTTCTAGACAAGTCTTGGCTGCTCACCACAGCTACCACTAGAGGGCCCTGGCTTCCTTGACAATGGTTCATTAACTAATAGGAGTTGCCTGGATTTGGTATAAGGTGCAAACACCACAGGTGTCCACTACACACCAGGCCACCTTCAAACAAACACAATATGCAATTGGTCACTTGTGGGGTGAGTCCTTTGGATCCCACTTTGGGTTAAGATCTTGCGGGCCCACAGATCAAGCTTCAACAGTCAGTACAGTTTTATCTGGCTTGGGGGGCTTGGATGCAGAGGGGTGCTGGCTGTCCTTGGTCCTTGGGGGGGGACTCAGGGTCTTGGAGTGGGCATTTTAGGAAAAGGTGACTTGCAGGTCGAGTTCAGTGAAGCCCTTTGAATCTTATGTTTGGAGTAGGCCTTAGGGTAGGAATCACCAAAAAGGGCACTTTACAACAACTGGCCTTTCCTATTTAAATGTTATGCAAAAGGAATAGTGGCCCAAGATTCATAACCTTTGTACAGGCTCTGTATGATGCCCTTTTCGCGTGGCTCTCATTATCCTAAATGAGACTACTGGATTTCTAGGTAGCAGGATCGTTCACAGTGTGGGGGACTGAGTCTGACCCACTTGGAAGGACCTCTGTCACCCTAAACCCGGTTTTGCTCCGGCTAACTAGCAGTGCCTCATTTCTCCCAAGGGGAAGAGATGATTAGGCAGCCGAGTGCATGACATCTTTGGAACTTCTCAGGGAAGTTGTGGTCACTCAGATCCAAACCAACTCTCTCATTTACAGTATGATCTCATATAAAATGACAAAGGCAGTATAAGTTTTATATAATGTTTTAATAAAACGACTGCATTTTAGATAATAAGGCGTGAGCCACAATAACCAGAACCATACAACACAGTAGGATTGAAATAGTCACCAGAAGAGTAAAACATAAGAACAACTCTATCATGGTGTTTAACAATTTCTACTCTCCCTCTGCTAATTCTATTTAGAGCACAGCATGTTAAGCTTCTAACTTGCCTTTCTGAATCCCTCGGGAGACATCAGCCCTCATACCTGAGCAAAGGCCTGTGATCTGGTTCAGCATCTGCAACGAGGCAGTCAGCGTCTAGTTGTGGTTCCCTGGTCGGAATCTCCCTCTCGCGTGTATTGGGACAAGGAAGTGTTTTTATAACTAACATGTCAGCGTGATCACAAAATGTCCCTACGCAGGAATGCCAAAGACTAAACTCCTACCACGTCTATCGGCAATGTACCAGACTGTATCCTTGACTGAAGCACAGAGTAATGCGTTATGGAGAACTCCAGTGCTGAAGTAGGCTAAACAGTGTGATATGAAATATAAAACAAGACCGTAGAACTGGCTATTTGAAAAATAACAGTACGAAGCCGAATAAAAAGCATTTAGAGCAAAGTGCATGAAGGCTCTAAGCTACGAGCAAAGGAATAAAATACATCCAGGGCAAAATGCACAGAGGCCTAAAGCCTGAAGCTAATGCGCAAAGGATACATAAAACTGACCACACTACACCCTCCCCTTGTCGGTAGCAAGTGGTTCTAATACAAATAAAAATATGCCCCAGATATAAACAAAACAGAACAAGATACATTTCGACAAGGTCAGAAGACAACAAAGTCATAAATTTGGGAAGCATGTGACGATAAAGCCAAATTCAATGTAATATCAATTTCTGCTTCATTGAGAAGAAAAAAATCCAATTGTCAGACAGAAGCAATAGAAAGCAGGAGTTCCTCTACTTCGATATATGTCAATATCGGAAGATCCACGCCAAAAAGTACCATGGAGCAGGTGTGTTCCAAAGCCCCAAAACCATCCAGGGCGGCACCCAGTGCAGGGCCTATGAATGAGACAATACCATCTTCCTCCAGGAAGGGAATCTCATAAACTGCCTCTCGAAGCAAACGCAACCGTAGTGCACAAGCCCGGGAATGAGCCCTAATCGGGAACATCAACAGATCAGCATCGACCAATGGAGGGCACTGCAGTGAGAGACAGAGAGTCAGTGCATTTTCAAACGAGCACCAGAGGCACCGAAACACGGGTTGCACACAATCAAAAACCGGTCGGAATGTCAGAGACCAGTCACACTTCAAATGTCCCAGGAGTGTTGCTCCAAAATGCTGCATCATGCGCTCACGACACAGCTGCGCTGACGGGAGCATCAATATAGGATCTCGTTGTGGCGGGACAGCCATTGCGGAAGAACAGCAGCAATAGCAAGACTCCAGCCAATAAAGCCAAAGTAATCGGGAAACCCCCAAAAATGCTTCCGAAAATAGAGTGAATAGCCGAAGGTATTAAACCGAATATGGAAGAGAAGGTGTGAGCAAAACCAACAACAACGGCTTTGAAAAAATGTGCAATTCCAGTAGTGGTGGACGTATTAAATATACGTCCCACAAGTTCACCAAAGTGACTCGGAAAGTTAGTATTCAAAAGGGACTGTATCTCTGCTGATGACCTTGCCACCTGAAGTGCGTAGGTCTCGCTAGCAGATGTAAGGGCCACATGCTTTTGAAACAATAGAGCCTTTAATCAACTCAACTTGTCGAAATTTACCTTGGAAGTAGCAATATGAGGCCAGATGTCTGCTACCTCCCTAATTTGAGTGGGGGGAAACAACACATTCCCGCAGCACGTAACGGCCTTGGTGACAACGACTACGTAAACTATTCCGGCACGCATGCCACAACAGTGTTCGCTGTTAAGAAGAATGTAACTGCCGTTAGAAAGCACCTGGAAAGTGTTTTTAATAACTGGGACTGGAACTCCCTTCAGATAACAAGCTAAGTTAGCAATCAAAGCATTACACGCCCCGTGCAAGGACAGCTGTTTACAAACCTTAGAATGTCTGACAGAAGTTTTGCATTCGCTACCGCTAAGAAAAACCTCCCTCAAACCATTAACACATCTGTATAGAAAGGGAAGCTCCCACACCTCATGTATGTAACTGTCTCCCAACCATTCGTATCTACCCACCGGAATGTGCTTCAAACAAGAAGTAAATTGCAGAGTGGAGATAGGCAAATTAACAACCCCATGAATCAACCACTCAGCTGACGGAATCTCAGCAACCGTAAAAGGCAGTTTCTCCAATTTTTCAATATTTAACATAACATACGTCGCTTCCTTTTTAGCCATCAGCTGTTGTTGACGAGTCAAATTAAAGGAAACAAAGATCTCCCTGGCACGAATGTGCTGCCACGGAACGCAACCTGCCTTCAAGGTCTGTAGAGTCCAACCCAGCTGCATGATGGACCGCGTCTGACTCTGTCCATGATATAAAGAAGACATATCTGATTTAATAATGTCAATAGCAGAGGAAACGATGTTGTCAATTGTGTAAACACGGTCTGAAAGGGTATGTATCCCATTATCCACAACAGACAAAGCCTGTATCAGATTTTCCTGATCAATTTGTCTCAACCGGGCCGCTGCCTCCTGTTGTGAAAGCTTCCAAATCTCATTATGCACTTCATATAAAAAACTTTTCTTCCGTGGCATCTTTGGTCCTGACAAAAAATCTTGTAAGTCAGTATCATTAGACAGCAACGTGAGATGTGATTTAACTGCATCCAGCGTGGATGATTTTAACCATTGCTGACAAAGCTTTCCCACGCTGTATGTAGTTATGATATCAGCATGTTCTGGTGATATGTAGCGAGGGTCTGCCCTACTAGTCCTGAACCCCCCTGAAGAGGTAACAAAACGTTGATGACACTTATTAGTGTCCACGGGCCATAATAACCACCCGCCCGGATGTATCAATGAAGTGTTAAGCATACCATTCTGGACCCAGTGTGCAAACTCACTAAACGTGGCATTAACATATCGCAGCTAATTGTTCAATTTGGAAGGGACAGGTATACCAGGCAAATTCAACTCTCTAATCGTTGCTAAGCCCAAACAGCTAGTCTGTTGTACTGTGTCATTGAGGAAAATCATCTGCACAGGGATAATACATGCCCTAAATAATGTGTCCCTGCCTTGCATTTGCCAATTGTTCTTTCCCCAGACACTTTTTAAATCAACAGTCTTAAACCAATATTCATACCCCTCAACCGAAAGTTTAGATACAAACAAATTTGAATACAGTAATTTAGTATCGGTCAATAACATTTGTTTATTAGCATACGGAGTAACTTTAAAATAGTAAGACTTAGCATTCTGTCGATTATGCCCAGAAAAACATGCAAATTTATCATAATACATTTTAGATCTCCCCTGTGGAGGAGTCAGGCAATGTTCCCATTGCACATAATCAAATATCGACTTAGGGCTACTTGCTTTATGAATAAAGTGGTGTCCATACTAATTGTAGCAAAACATGTCACCATGATTATCTCTAAATAGGTAAGCATCTTCATCGTCATAGACAGTATAATATTGCAATTCTATCAGCATAGAATCTACTGTCTTCACATTCCAATCATCAGAAACAATGCCTGGTATAACGATATCATTCATTGATAACTTGAGAACATACGGTATTTGAATCAATTCAGTGGGACCATATATATCAAACATCACTTTATCCCACACAATCCCATCCGGAATCGGTATTGCAGAAATGTTCACATTGGACAAATCTCTTCGAACCATATGAGACGAAAAATGTGGTTTCAACACCGTCTCCACGTGTTCAATGTCAGATCGTTCAGGAAGAAAATGACCATGTATTACTAAAAAGAAAGTAACCACAAATCCCAACCACAAAAAAAGAGTCATTACAGCCATAAAAAGCCACAAATAGTTCCAAGGAAAAACAAAATATGTGTGTTTAAGCCAACACAGCAGCTTACGTGGACCTCGGATTGAAGATAGTGAGGACGAGGAGTCTGACACGGCATCATCAGTGTCGTTGAAGCAGCCAGAGGCAGTTCTTGCAAAAGGTGCAACCGTGAACAAAGAAGCGGATGGTGGCTCTCGCCTTGGCACGCTATAAACCACATGTTCAGAAATATCAGTAGAACGTACAGCAACTTGATCAAAAGACTCCAAACTAATCGTCGTCTGTGGAACAATCGCAAGATCATTTTCCACCCTCCCCAAGCTCGGTGAGGAAACAGCATCGGTGCAAATCACCTGCAGCGGGACTTCTTCCCCAGTAGTGAGAGGGATTCCGGAACTTCTGGGTGTCCCCCTTGGTCTGCTGTGCAGAATCGGCCACATGTTGTAACTTGACATTATCAATGGAAACAAAGCGATTTCCTTTGGCCCCGTGCAGCGGCGGTAAAATTACAGTTCTCGTGCCGCTAACCTCTAACACAGGGACTGGTGCTCGATAAGAAGGACCAAATTCTTTCTTTACTGTGACCTTTTCACGTACTAGATCCCTAATCCTGGGTATCCAACCAGTAGGCGTTACTGGCTCATCCTTAATTCCCTTGGAGGCAGCACTTGCTGAAGAGTTATCTTCACAGAATTGTTGTAAATCCTGCAAAACAGTGACACGATCATTTATGTCAAAGGGCGTATCTGCCGCCTCCACACCAGGACCATCTAGATCAGGAACATACATTTGTGTTCCAAACAGGCACTCATATGAAGTACGACCCCAAGGGACCTTCTAGGCAAGTTATTAAGTGCTCTCTGTACTCCATACAGGTGGGCTAGCCAACTACGACCCGTACCTATAACTCTGGCCGTTAAGGATTGCTTTAAATCACGATTTAAACGCTCCACGACAGAATTTCCCTCAGGATGAAATGGAGACGAGAATTGGAGTTGGACCCCCAACGAAGCCATGGTGTCCCTGAATGCCTTAGAGGCAAAAGCAGGGCCCTGGTCCAAATGAAAAGCCGCAACTGCAAACGTATCGACAAAGATGCGCAAATCAAAACAGTCTGAGCGTCAGCCGAGCGCTGTGGCCAGACCCACCCAAATCTGGAGCACGAATCTACAGCAACCAAAATATATTTGTATGCACTATCTGGCGTCAGCGGACCACAATGATCTAAGTACACACACTGTAAAGGCTTATTTGAAATCAGAAGGGGCGTCTGCTGCGGGCGTCTAGCCGTCAAAGCTTTAATTTGTTGACAGATGTCACAACAAAGGACATACTGCTTTGTCTCCTTATAGAGACCAGGCCACCAGTAACGAGCATGTAAAAGTGAAATTGTGGCAGCCACAGCAGCATGTGCAGATGCCGCCCCCTCATGTGCTGCAGATATTAATTGAGGTCTCTCAACTTTATTGGGCATTTCACTTACTCCAACGCCTGGAATTTTAACAACAGCATTTAGCATACTACCCAAGGAGTAAATATATCTAGAAGGGAATCCTTTAGGAAATGGCGTACCATCAGCCGTAGCTTTTATGGCAGCCGAAATCTCTGTGTCTGGTTTGGAACTCGAACGAGTCACTGCAGCCACAGTGGCAACTGCCACTGCCGACTTTGCGGCTTCATCAGCCAAAGTATTTCCAACAACGTGTATTCCAACGCGCTGGTGTCCAAGTGTATGTACAACATGGACTTTAGGAAGCGTTTCCTTCAGATTCACAACCTTCCCCCGCAGCAATTTGTGTTTAATGGTGTTGCCTTTAGAATCTCTGAACCCATTCAACCTCCAGTAGTGTAAATATTAATTGAAAGACTGAACACAGTAGTAGGAGTCACAGACAGCAAGGTTAGTATCGCCGGATCCGCGTGTTCCAGTGCTAACAATAGAGCTTTGAGCTCAGCCAACTGTGCTGTACAATCTCCCAAGGTCTGTGTATAAGTATGTCGGGGGCAGAACACTTCCCCCTCCATAGTGCCGCTCACCACCGCACATGCAGCAGAATACTGTTGTTTAGTCCCAACCGCTGGTTGCGCAGAGCCATCTGTATACATGACCACCTGATATTGGTCAATAGGCAATGTGCCAGTGGGAACTGGGTACTCCATTTCATATTGAAGAAATTCTTGAGTCTGCAGTTTAGGGTCAAATATATAATCTACATCAGTGGCTGTCAAAGACGTAGGCCATTGTATCCATCGCAGGTGTAAAGCTTTCGAATTAGGAACACTCGCTTTTGTAACAGCCTCCAAGGCTGGAATCGGGGAAACGACAACAATGCGTTGGCCCTGGGCAAGAGGCCTTTCTTTAATTACAGCCATCTGCACAGCAGTGAGTATTTTCTCAGTCTGTGCAAATCATTGTTCTGCAGCAGAATACAAGTGGGACTTATATGCTATCGGGACTGTCTCACTCTCATTGAAGGTGACATATGTAAACCCAACAGCCCCAGGTATAACCCTGATGACTAAATGCATTTTATTGTCCCGTGTGTGTAAATGTTTAACTGCTAAGAGATCAGTTTGTAAATCTCGTAGTATATGTGTATGCTCAATTGTCCAAAATCTACTCGAAAAATTTGGGCAAATCAACTCGTATAAGGGTTTTATACGCGTAGCATAATCAGGAATGTAAGTTCTGCCAAAATTCAGAAACCCCAACAATGATTGGAGCTTCCGAACTGTATTAGGAGGCTGCAATTGAGCACATTTCTCTAAAAAATGTGGCGCCAAGCTCTTGCCCTCATTCGACAACTCATATCCCAGGAAAATGACGCTGAGGAAGGCAATCTTTGATTTCTTAAAATTAAACTTATAGCCAATTTCAGCAAACCCCACAACAATGCGTGCTACATGCCTTAGATGCTGCAGAATCTCATCATCTGTCAAATATATGTCATCAACATATGATAACGCCTCAGGGTCCAACTCGTGCAGAATTTCAGTTACACGAGCCGAAAATAGTCCTGGGCTATTCTTATACCCCTGAGGCAAACAACAAAACTTTTTTTGAGAGCCAAACGCATTGAAACTGGTATAGTCCCGACTCTCGGGCGCTATATTCTGGCAGAAAAATCCATTCGAGATATTTAATGTTGTTTTGTATTTTTTACGCACTATATTATTCATAAGCGCTGCGCTGTGTGAATTCTGTATTGCATATGCGCGTATATGTCCATTTAAGTGTCTGTAATCCACCACTATCCTATATGAATGGTCCGGTTCAGCAACTGGAAATAAGGGATTATTCATCGGCGAGACACAGGGCTCAATTACACCCTGATACTCCAATTGCGTAAGAATTTTTCTAACCAATGCCCTTGCCTCAAATTTGATAGGATACTGCGGCTGCGGCTGAGGTTCGCCCTTTATTGGAATGACATGATATGGTGATTGTCTATCCCACCCCACGTTATTTCTATATAGTGCGGGGGCCTGTGCCAGAGCCCATGATTTACTTTATGACTCCACTAGTTCTCTCAGAACAAGTGGTGAGAATGAAGGTGTAATAACCTCCTCCCCAACCGGACAGTCGCGAACAAAGTAAGGTGGCCAATCTTGTTCGGCCAGCAGACGTCATATGATTTTACCACATGGTCCCAAAAGATGGCGTGTACAATGCGGTCAATGTCCCCTTCTAATTGCAGAGTTACTTTATATACTCTATCAGGATCAGAGACTCGCATATCTGCCGTTTCGACTTGTATGAAGTCATCAGTTGCTTTCACCTCCAGATGCTCTAGGAGACTCCGGCGAACTATTGTGACCTCTGCCGTGCTGTCTAACAGTGCCAACGCCCATGTCTTGTTCGTCAAGAGAACTCTCTTCTTGAGTGGCATGTCTAACTGAGACTGCTGCTACCTTCTTCTTTTTAAATTGTTGTTTTTGTTGGAGTGGTTTCTCTTCCTGTTTAATAGAAACCTCCGTTGAGCGTTGTGATTCCTGTCTCGGTTTCATGTACTCAGTTCTCCACTCTGACCGCCCACCTCTCTCGCTTCTCTTGTCCGAGGAGTCCTGAAAGGAACGAGATTGGCGTGTATCAGTATATTGATATCTATAAGCCGTCTTCAAATTATCCCTATTCCTGAGATTATACCTATTCTGTGGGGTCTCCAGTTGCGGAGACCGTCCCCCATCTTTCTTAGGTATTTGCTGTTTCTTTTCCCAGCGCTTTTTAGTACCCTCAGGTTGCTGTTGTTTAGCATTATCCTTATTATTTTTACCCTGTAATTGGGTTTTTTGTGGTCTAGCCCCTAGGCTATCGCGACCAATACTGGAATATGTTTCGGCTATTATTCTCGGGAGTTCCCGCTCCTGATTAATCTGCGGAACGTCCCGAAGAGGCATACGCACTGCTAGTGCTACTGCCTCTCCCTTGAGATTACTCAAAATAATAGAAGAAACTGCGGCAAAATTGCCCATCAACTGCATGCCTAAATCTAAGGCGGGGCAGCACCATATTCATCTTGAATTTGTTTAAGCACTTCCGGCAGATTAGCTAATGTTGGTGTACCGTGTGCTGTAGTGTATAGCGCGGCAAACACCGTGCCCCAGGTACTACAAAGGTCCACCGGAGGAACCATTCCATACGGCAAACACATTGTCAATATTCTATGTTTATCCTGAGGTCCCGTATGGGGAAATACTGCTTCCAGCGTATTAATTTTTTGCACCAGCCAAAATGGAGTTTCCTCACGTTTAGCCGGCACTTTACCCACAACTGAGTGTACAGTGGCCAGATTGATACCCGGAACCACTGCCTGTGGGTGCGCCGGAGCAGCACGCGCTGCATTAGTATTTAATGCCTGCATTACAAACTGAACCAGTCTTCTGTATGTAGTTGCTAAGTCCATATATAAACGACGCACGTCAGCCACTGCCAAATTAGCAACCGCAGGATATGGTGTGTAAGTAGCCAATAAAAGCCAGGTCGGACCATCATTACTCAGTGGACCTAACCTTACCTGTGCTACTGTGTGTGGGAGGGCGCCATCAAGCTAATTATGGTGTTCTTGATAAGATAAAGGTATCTCTAAGTATGCATATGCCCTGTACTGTCCAGGGACATTCGCAACAGTGTATTCGTGAAAAGTGTTGGTACCCCCATCAACTGCTGGAAATACGACCCAAGAATAAAAAAAGTTCTGTTCTATAGGCTGCATGGGCATCCACCACAAAAGTGACCGGACCCCCCTGGACCGTCAGGCCATGTGCTAACAGATGTCCCGTGAGCAGTTGGCGCATATTAAGCGCTACGTGCACCACTAGAGGATTTGCCATCTAGAGAAAAACAGCACCTGGGTAGAGAAGGCACACCAATAACGGGGTTTTTCCTTTCACAGTTCAAGCTTGAACAACCGACCACTAAGTAATAGGATGCACCTATCCCGTGGCGGCGGAAATCCTCAGCCCCACAGACGTCTCCGCTTACGGAACCGAGGAGTCAAAATATATATGAGACCGAGAGAGTCAGCCGGACCTAAAAATTAGAGCCAGACCAATCGTTGGCGGCGCCATGCCGCGTGGGCTCTCATTATCCTAAATGAGACTACTGGATTTCTAGGTAGCATGATCATTCACAGTGTGGGGGACTGAGTCTGACCCACTTGTAAGGACCTCTGTCACCCTAAACCCGGTTTTGCTCCGGCTAACTAGCAGTGCCTCATTTCTCCCGAGGGGAAGAGATGATTAGGCAGCCGAGCGCATGACATCTTTGGAACTTCTCAGGGAAGTCGTGGTCACCCAGATTCAAACCAACTCTCTCATTTACAGTATGATCTCATATAAAATGACAAAGGCAGTATAGGTTTTATATAATGTTTTAATAAAACGACTGCACTTTAGATAATAAGGCGTGAGCCGCAATAACCAGAACCATACAACACAGTAGGATTGAAATAGTCACCAGGAGAGTAAAACATAAGAACAACGCTATCATGGTGTTTAACAATTTCGACTCTCCCTCTGCTAGTTCTATTTCGAGCACAGCATGTTAAGCTTCTAACTTGCCTTTCTGAATCCCTCGGGAGACATCAGCCCTCATACCTGAGCAAAGGCCTGTGATCTGGTTCAGCATCTGCAACGAGGCAGTCAGCGTCTAGTTGTGGTTCCCTGGTCGGAATCTCCCTCTCGCGTGTATTGGGACAAGGAAGTGTTTTTATAACTAACATGTCAGCGTGATCACAAAATGTCCCTACGCAGGAATGCCAAAGACTAAACTCCTACCACGTCTATCGGCAATGTACCAGACTGTATCCTTGACTGAAGCACAGAGTAATGCGTTATGGAGAACTCCAGTGCTGAAGTAGGCTAAACAGTGTGATATGAAATATAAAACAAGACAGTAGAATTGGCTATTTGAAAAATAACAGTACGAAGCCGAATAAAAAGCATTTAGAGCAAAGTGCACGAAGGCTCTGAGCTACGAGCAAAGGAATAAAATACATCCAGGGCAAAATGCACAAAGGCCTAAAGCCTGAAGCTAATGCGCAAAGGATACGTAAAACTGACCACACTACACCCTGAGGGTGCAAGTGAGGATCAATGGGTATTCTCCTCGTCCTTTTCCATCAAGCATGGAAGTGCCAGGGTTGACTCCCCCTCTACTTTCTTATTCTTTCTTGTGCTGGAGCCTCTGGTGGAATGAATGAGGAGAGATGTGTTGATATATGTTTCCGGCAGCCTAACTGATGATATGCCAGAGGGGCATTATATGCTGATGACATGCTTTTAAATAGGCAGTGTCCACTAGTTTTCTGTCCATACTTGACACAGATATTGGAAGAATGCAGTGAAGCGTTCAGGCATATCCATCACACATGTCCAACAAGCCGCTTGGGGAACTAGCAATGCTCCAATTTTAAAATGTACCTGTACTGACTTGGAGATATGGGCCCGCTACCACTCAACTTAATGGGATGGGGAGCACTCTATAAAATTATTGTCCTTGTCCACTTCCTTTACATTTACGTATATACACAAAACTACCCTTATCCTCTTTCAGGACGTCCAATCACTTGTCTAAAGATTCCTCTGGCCAGCTAAACTCCTTAGGATATAGTACGTTAAATGTACTCGCCCAGTATATGAGCGTGGCTTGACTGCCTTAGACCAACAGCTATATTATTGGGAAGCACAGATGATACCCACTGGAAACTGACTTTATGGTGACAAACATCACTCCTCCTGGAAGCTAGGGTTGGAAACCATTGAAAAACTCTGGATTCTAAACCTATTATATGGAGAGCACCCCTTGACTTTGCTTCTACAAGTCAAAAAGCTAGCGTTCGTGTGCTGGCAGCAGGCAGCCCTGTCCCACATCAAATGGCTTAGTAGACTCACAGCAGAACCCCCCCAATGGGCTGGCATTAGGCATAAACAGGTGACACGACGTGTAGACTTCCACGCATGGGATCTGATTGAGATCTCCAGATTAGGAGATATTTAGCATCATATCATGACCTTCGAACACTAAGCTGAAGAAATTGATTTACACCTAAATATCTCCACATCCACCATGCACTCGAAACATATAAAGGAGTCCTGAAGGAAGTGCAAGCAACCCACTTGAGGTCAAATTGGCTCTTGGCCCATTGGGTCATAAGGCTATGTCAAGGCTCTACCTAACCCTCTTACTCAATACCCCAGACCCTCTTCTCGGCGTGAGGACTGCCTCAGAGAATAACATGGGTGAGATAGATGATGAGGAGTGGCAGGAGGCTAAGATGGCAGTCTGGGGCCTAGGGTCTGGGTGCTAACAATTTCCTGCAGCCTATGGATGATTCCGTTCAATTATTTTCATTGAATATATGAGAGCCCTGACAGTCTCCGGAAAAGGGAAGATCCTCTAATGCTGAGCGCACATGCTGTGGTGATCTGAGAAGAACGTTTTACTATATAATCTGGACATGCCCTGTCACTGCCAATTATCAGAAGCATATACATGGTACTTAAACTGATATACTACAAATACTTAATATTATGGAGCCCAAAGTGGCCCTTTTGAGGATTATGGAGGGTTGGGCTAATTTCCGAAGTCAAAGGTTACTGGTGGGCATTGGCGTCCTTGTGTCCAAGCAGGATATTGATATTGGAGATCTACTGAGCCCCCACCCTTTACAATATGGTCCCAGGGCATGGACCATGGCAGTGTGGCAGGGAAGGGGATTTATGAATAAGGACTATGTGCAAGCAGACATCGGAGAATATGTGCCCCTTGGACTTTCAATAATATGGACGCTTGGAACATCTGATCTACAATGCTCCTATATTTACCTCATTGAATGTAATATGGTTGTGATACTTTGCATTTCTGGAGTAATAGCCTGCTGCTGTAAATGATGCCATGGTTTTACGGTAAGAACTGTTTTGCATTATTCAAAAACAATAAACAGGTGTGTTGAAAAAAGATTGCTGATAGACAGTTCCTCCGCCAATCTCTAAATCATGTCTTTCTTAGTGTTTGCAACTCCATTAGGGTGAGAATTGTTTGGAGGTATTGGTTGAATGCCTGTTTAGACTTTGTTAGGTCGGAGGGTACTGATTGGTAGTTCAATTGTAGCTGATTTTGAGACCTATTGTTGCGTGTGGAGAGAATATAATGTTGTTTCTGACTTGTTTTAAGATCCTTTTTGGTGTTTCGTAAAGGTTCAATTTTTTTGTCTGCTTATGTTTCTTAGCCTTTAGCATTTTTTTTAATTGTAAGATGTGAATTGTTTATTTTTGTCATCGGATAGTTGTTTGCCAAATATTTTACAATGTCCTAGTCCTGTGCTAGATTTGGGTGGGTAAGACACATTTTTGTTTGTTGTAGACCTGGAGGTAAAACAATCCTCAACTGCTATTGAATAGTATGGTGGTGTCCACTTTTGTGGTAGGTTGTTCATTCTTGTGAGTTAATTGAGGGGGGAATTCAATTAATCATTGTTTGCTGGCTGTGGAAAGGACCTTCTGCTCCATCGTGTTCTATTACTGTTTGTTCAGGGGAATTTCCAGTTGGACCTGGCCCTTGTACACGTTGTCGGTGAATCTTAGCCAAGATGATGATCTTTTTCATCTGTGTTGTTTTTGCCTCCGTCGCAATAGATGGTTTACATTAATTGCTCAAGGCCTAATTATTTTTGGAGTTCATCCTAAATTAGTCCACTCTTGACTGTTAAAAAGATTGAAGGTTGGTGAGTTTGATGAGTATCGAAAAGCAAGGAGAAGTTGAGGGAACCTGGTCTACGCGTTCATGTGCATGAATTATAAGCCAATTCAGTGTTTGTAGTTTCAAATTAATAGCTACCAGTGATATTTCAGGATTTAGCATGGCATTTAGGTGTGTTTCAAATATGTAAGTTTGTCTTGAAAGTACAAAAATCATCATGTTTAGGGCTGCAGATATCGTACCAGTTTGCTGAGGCATTTCTTATTTCGTCATCTTCCCTAATGGTGATGTTGTCATCTGGTTGCAAGAAATTCAAGGCACTGGATTCTAAGAGGGCTTCATAGAGTTAACTGTGTTCTGATGCACATTTCCCTTTGATCGGGTTGTTCCTTTTGGATGGAAGACTTAGGAGGAACCACCTTTGTTGCTTTGAAGTCCTATAGTTTATTTGAAATGACATCCAAATGCCTGACTTTATTTACTTGAAGAGGTGATGAAGAAGTTGCAGGACTCTTGTGGGACCTTGTTTGGGGGGACCATAGCCTTGTAGCACCTATAAACGCTATAAATAATACATAGACAATGGGTAACCTTTTTGTGAGGTCTCTAGCACGTATTGTATGTCGCACAACTGGGGTGTTTCCTTCTGATATTTCTTTTTATCATTAATTTTTGTTAAACCGGGGCTATGCCCTTCACTGTAAGGACAAGAGATGTGAGAGAATGAGAATCTACCCAATGGGCCTATTGGGAGTGTTTATCCTCCTGTGACAATTACAATGATGAATGCTGTAGTTGGTTTTATACCATGGAAGAGCCCTCACTTGTACCCTAGAAAAAACGGGGATTTAGCCTTCTCACCACCACTGTTACATGGCATGCAGCATACACATAGCCCAGTGAAGCCCAGGTTGCCTCTTACCACAATTAAAATTGGAGTTGCCTCCCTTTGGCTCTCCTTGTCAGGGCCCCACTTTATCCAGCAACAACACAAGCGGGTCCCATGCATAAGAGCCTGTCAGATGTCGGCAAGGAGACAAAGGGGGTCATTCCGACCCTGGCGGTCCATGACCGCCAGGGCCGGGGACCACGGAAGCACCGCCAACAGGCTGGCGGTGCTTCCAGGGCCATTCTGACCACGGTGGTAAAGCCGCGGTCAGAAAAGGGGAACCGGCGGTTTCCTGCCGGTTTTCCCCTGGCCCAGGGAATCCTCCATGGCGGCGCTGCTTGCAGCGCCGCCATGGGGATTCCGACCCCCTTCCCGCCAGCCTGTTTCTGGCGGTTTTCACCGCCAGAAACAGGATGGCGGGAACGGGTGTTGTGGGGCCCCTGGGGGCCCCTGCACTGCCCATGCCACTGGCATGAGCAGTGCAGGGGCCCCCTAACAGGGCCCCTTAAAGATTTTCACTGTCTGCTTTGCAGACAGTGAAAATCGCGACGGGTGCCACTGCACCCGTCGCACCCCTGCAACTCCGCCGGCTCCATTCGGAGCCGGCTTCCTTGTTGCAGGGTCTTTCCCGCTGGGCCGGCGGGCGCCCTTTTGGCGGTCGCCCGCCGGCCCTGCAGGAAAGTCGAAATGACCCCCGCGGTCTTGTGACCGCGGTGCGGTCTTTCGACGGGGTTACTTTGGCGGGCGGCCTCCGCTGCCCGCCAAAGTTAGAATGACCCCCAAAGACTGCTGACCACCTCTACAGTGTGGGAGTAGGGAAGAGCAGTGATCAGCCCATGCCATTCATGTGCTGGCCTGGAGGGAGCAGGAATTCACAAAGGCTGGCGATGTTGCAGTGAGGCATACCATGATCCGCCTGACGCCCCCCAGGCTGCTCTTCTAACCATCCCAGCTCCCCGCCTCTTCAGGTATGGCCTCTTCAAACGCAGCCATGCTTGCCTGCCTGGACAGTCGAGGGGACTGTACGTACATGTGGTACTCAGCAATTGAAAAATCATGCATCTTCTGAATTAAATTACACAGCTACATAAGTAGAGATTAAAAACAGGCTTTACAACAGGCACATGCTCAAACGTTGTATTTTAATGTAAACTTTTCATTTTAAAACCAAGTACAATAGTGGTATCAAACAAAAATCTGAAAAATTGGGTACTGGGTGGATTGTCTGAGCTCATCTCAAATCAAACATGTAAGTTCAAACTATGAAGAGACAGATACAAACACATAAAACCAAATATAATAAATAATTAAATACAGGCAAATGCAAATAAAGAAAACATAAATACATGTTGTAAAATATTTTATTAACAATTGCATATTACGTTTTATAAATACAAAATCAATGGGAAAGCTTAATTTATTTTGCAACTGTCTTTTCCTTCAGTTCTGATGATTTATGGTGTTGTGTACATACTCAAGCCCATTTAAAGTTAAAAATGTAACCCTTAAAAGTGTATTACAATTATAGTAATGTATCTCTGCTTCTAACTCACATACTTCTAATTTTTCCTTTGCGTCCTTTTAAGCCCTAAGCCCTATGACTTTTGATTTTATTTTAGAGATTGGGCTGAGGGCATAGCGAGGCACCCACATAGCAGCTTCAGCGTGAGTTGCCAGTAGGCAGGCTAAATTGCTGTTAATGTCCCTTCTAACCTTGACAGTGTTAACACGTCAGAACCTTGATAAGTAAACTTACAAGGAGACACGTCTAGGCCAATGAACCTTTTGACCACGTTTGGAGACTTTCCAGAACGAGATATCCTTTTAGCATCACAATCAATCTGTCAATAACTCCTTCAATATTCAGAATAACAAATCATTTAAGCTAATCAATAACATTTAATATAGACCAATACAGCAAACACACCATGACCTTTCAGCCATGAATAACCACACAAACCTAGTTATGTGTTAGGATATTTATTCCCTATTTGTTACAATCTAATATCATATTTATTAGGTTCAACATCAACAAGCACATCAAAACCACTATAACTTTGGCAAACAGAGCAAAACTTTATCAAAGCATAGATCATGAACATTTAGATTGAAGCACAACGTTAATATGAATCAACTTTAGCAGAGTATCATTAGTACATTATTCAACAAAGCAAGAATTTAGTCATTTGTCTATTTGCATCCAACATTAGTGAACTCCTTAACTAACTTCGAATTAGCATCAGCATGTTGGGCTTCATGCCAAACAATTTAGCAAACACAACTTTGGAAAAACATCTAACTATGGCCTCTATCAAAAGAGCAGTTGGTACCTAGAAAGAAAAGGCAAACAGACAATTACAATTTCATTAGATAGTTACCCATCCGAATGAATCAGCAAACAGCGTCAGTCTTCGTCCTTAGGACATCAGTCGATTCACCATCAGCAAGGCTAGGATAGGGCAAAGTCTCAGTATGGCATAGCTAAGAATAGGGCTCTTCCCTCAGAAAGAGGAGCAGCAAGTATCAGGCAAGAACAAACAGAGGATGGTTTAAAGTATTAGGGCAGCAAAGTCTCAAAGTATAGCTACTAGTTTCTCGGTCGAATGGCAAGGAATGGTGAAGAAAAATGTCTGATTTCTCCTCGGGTCATGCGGTTATATCAAAACAGTCTAAGAAGTCTCTAATTTCCCATTGGGCAATATTTGGTACATCATTATCTCTGTCCAATTAATTCTCCACACACCTTACTAGAATGTTCCACAAAACACAGTCCTCATGCAGTCAATTGGCTCCTGTGAGTGACGTCTTCATCGGGTGGAATGTAAGGTAAGAAAATTTACACTTTACGCTCCAGTCAGTAGTTCCATTGTCTTCTCCTAGTCCAGGCGGGCTTGCACCTGTTGTGAATTACACTGTTGCATTTGACAAGAATGTCTCCTTGAGCAAGTCGGGTCCCATGAGAAAGAATTTACTACAGCTACACACACATCTCTAGCTTCTGGATAAGTACAGCTTAGTGTCCTTCAGGAAAACAGCACATTGCAAGTTAGAAAAACACAGTTATTATGAGACCAGGCAGCTAGGCCCAGACCTTCGCTAACTAAGGTCTAGTGATTAATTTAGCAAAAACCAAATGCATAACTCTTAATGCTAATACAAAGTCATACATTAGTACACTATTAATTCATCATTAATCAGTTTCATTAGTCATCGTATACATTGGTGGCCACTCCCCGTCGGCACATTTCAAACGCGTGTATTATTTTCTATGTTAACATATTTCTATGCAGCTTCATTACAGAATATGTTGCAAACTTTTCATGTTCATATTAATTTTAAAAGTCATACTCCAACAACAGCAAGCATCAAGACAAAAACAGAAGCTAATGAATACCACTGCAAGTGTCGTTGGGAGCCAAAGAGTTGCAATGGAACCAAACTTAGTTAAACTAAGAGAACAGATAAAACGTGCAAAGAAAACAAGATAAGTGAGAGGCAAATGGAATGATAGTCCGAAAGGAATTAAGAATGTAAGGAAGGAAATAAAGCTCGAAACAATAAAAGAGAAGAGAAGAAAAAAAGGGGCAAAAATTCCAGTGGACCATCCTTGAAAGGGATGGGATTGTATAGCTTCTTTAGTGCAAAATGAGTCAAAGTGGGGGGTATTTTATTTTTTGGCTACTCCCTTGGATTGGACTCTAGACGTTACTTGCATAAAAAAGTCCTTTTTAGATTATTTACGATCTCTAAAACTATGGCATGTGCCTCTTTTTAAGGATGTTCAGTTAAATATTTCCTAAATATAATGCAGATGGGTCGGGCCAAAGAAGCATTACTAGGAACCGTTTCCATGAGGTGTCATCTACGTAATTAAGGGTGTGTCTTAAAATATGTAAACTAAAATACTGTGCTTCGCAAAGTGTGCCACATGACTAATACTTGTGTGCTGTCTGTGAGTTTTTCAGTTATTGCATCCAGATGTGTCACAACAAGAAGCATTTATACTTAAAACAAATCAGAACTGTTGGCTTTGCCAATGTTTGTTAGCTGTAGCAGATAAAGGGATAACTACGATGATTTTACTGTGAATAATTCAAATTAAAAATATTTCCATTCTGAAAAAAATTAGATTGTGAATTAAACATCAATAAGGTCTGCGGAAGGGGTAGTTGCCTTCCGAGTGTGTCAGACACTCATGGTCTGATTCACCAATGTAAACTTATAGTTTTGTGCAAGTTTACACTTGTTGTGGTAACATTAATACTTTTTGGTATTCAAAAGCTATAAGTGTAGTTTTAGTAATAGAAAAATTACTAGTTATAAAATTACACTCATAGTTTGTGAATACCACAACACAAGTAAAGTTACTACAGCAAGTGTAAACTTACACAGAAGTGCAACTTCTAAATTAGACCCTGTAAATCAGACCACAGGGCCTGATTCACCAAGGTGGACTTACACTTTGTAGTAAGTTTACTACTGTTTTGGTATTCACAAACTACAGGTGTTTTTTTACTTCTAGTAATTTTACTGGTAGTAGAGTTGTACTTGAAGTTTGTGAATATCAGAAAGTAGTAAAGTTACCACAGCAAGTGTAAACTTAACACAGAAGGTACCTTTGTGAATAACACCCCCAGTCTGCCTTTCACACCACCCTGTCAAACACAGCCTTTTTCTCCCCACATTTTCCCACCGTCCCGCCGTCTGCACAGCTCACAATTTCCCATGATTAAACGTGGCACATATGCTACTACCGCTTTATGGGCTCTGCAGAGAGGCCAAGGATTGGATACACATGTAGTTTTCACACCATTATGACCACTAGCAAGCACTGCAAGAAGCTCACACTCTTTTCTGCTTCAGCGTGCTCATTCGTACTCATAGTGATGACGCAGAAAAAGAAGGACCGACATATATTCATATATCATGTAACCAATATCGTATAATGTAGTGTGATTTTAGTAAAGAAAATAATGTACGAGGGAAATTATGCCCTCAGAGTAGTTCGCCATTATTATAAACGAGCTTAATTAATCATGAAGAATTGAAAAATGTAGTAATCCGTCATAATTACAAATATGTGCTATGATTTCTTGTTGGAACTGTTTTATGCTTAGCTTAAATTTAGTAGAGGCTTTGGCCTAGTTGCCTGGTCTCGTGGCTTTTGCATGAATTAATAAAACGTATATTTTACTTTAAGGTTGTATTTTTCCAGTAGAGATGACTAATACACTTATCTCCAAGGTTTCGTGCTAGGCCGGTTTCATCCCCCTTGATACAAGGTCAGTCTCTGCAGGTGAGGACAATAAAAGTACTGATACCGAAATAATTGGCAAACTTTGTTGCAACTTGTGTTCCAAGGCTCCAAGGACAATGTATGCATAAATGAGTACTAGGAGAAAGACACTATTCATTGGTCAAATTGAAGCCACCCTATGAACCCTCCAATGGAAGACCCTGCAGAATTTGGAATGTTTCTTTATTAAACCCACCGGACAAAGAGAAGTCAGCCATTTTTCCTTAATGCCATCTTTGAAGCCAAATGCCAGACGCCATCTTAGATGAAAGAAAATTTTCTACTTTGAGATTTGACGAATTCTAAAGCGCGCTAGAGTAGTTCATTGATCAGTTGAGAGTAAAGTTTGCGGGTCAAATTTTGCTTGCGAAAGTGGGAGACCGAGAAAGATGGAATAACTGCTGAGGCTAGTGAAAAATCCCTAAGGTTTCTGAAGCGATTGTATTACCCTTCCTGTAGTAAACCGACAGATTTGTTTTCTTCTTTTTGGTTAGTGCTCGCGATATATTGCAGAAATTAGTTTTGAGTGAAGCTGAATGAAGGAAGACAAGCCGCAGGACTTTGTCAGCCGCAGTGTGTGAGTGTGACGTCACTAGGAGCCGCGCTGGGATAGGTTGCTTGGCGAGAAGGGTCGCGCACGGATTGGACGCAGTCCGTGAAGCGCAATTGGTGGGGAAAGGCAAGCGAAGAGTATTCCGGAAATTAAAGTCACTTATTGATTACATATTTTAGAAAAATAAAAGACGGAAAGATGAAAATTTTCAAAGCATTTAAGAGTGCCTTGAGGGAAGATGTATATATTAAAGCAAATGTAGGAGAAAAAAACACCGCCTGAGGGTACACTAGCTTACATCGTGATTGAAGAAAAGGGTGTCGCACCATGTCTTTGGTTAAAGCAATGGTGCAAATTAACAGAGAAGCATGGAAGTGTAGCGTTCCCTATCCATGGGTCGTTTAATCTAAGAGTTTTGGAGAATCTAAGATTCGCACTATACGACATGAAAGTACCTCCAAGACCAGCACAGTTTGAGGCACTAGCAATTTGGGAGCAAATAGCTAGAAACCAACAACAAAAGAAATTTGAGACAAGAGTGAGAAACGTAGAAAAGACACTAGTAGATGCTAGATGGGATAGCACATGAAAGATTTGGAGATCAGACGTACTGCAGGGAATTAAATTGTTTCCAGCAATTACTGATGAAGCAGAGACGGAAGGAAGGAAAGCTACCTATAAAACAAACAGGAGTCAGTCCAGAGATAGAGAGAACAACAGAAACTCGAAAAGGTCAGACGAGTCAGACGATGAGGAGTTCATTATACAATTGCTAAATGATCGCCCACCACCAGATGTGGAAAGCGAAAAAGTCTCAAGCATTAGTACTGCCCCTCCAGAACCAATACAGGGTAATGTAACACCGAATTTGAGAATATCACAGAGGCAGAGCAGTTCCGATATGCCTTTCTCACCACAAATACCACAAATTCAGAGAATATATCCTGACTTGCCTAAATTGAAACCTGTCAATTAATTATCAGCCACAGGTTCAAAGGCACTGCTGTGATGAGCATAACTTGGGAAGGATTTAGTGGCCCAGGGAGGACAGAGTTATCAAAGACCGACATTGATTCAAGCCGAATCAACACAATTTTTGATGCCTCAAAAGCAGGTACAAGAAGTGCCGAGGTACACTCAAGTAACAGAGGGCCGCTTAGGTATGCCAGTAATGATGAACCATAATGTGGGGATTAACATGCCACAAAATTCGGGGAACAGACAGAATCCAGATGCAATATCTCTGCCTATCACTGTGGGTCCGCCAGTGCCATTGTATGTACAGGCAAACCCAAACGTATGCGATCAAGGGGTAATGGTTCAAAGTGAGACAGGGAGAAGATGCATAGAAAACACTCCAGAAACGACTCCGATAGCAACACTGCCAAATGGATCTGGGTCCTTGTCGGAATTTAGTCCAATTCCAATTCCAATTTGTGCTCCGTCGACTGTGTTAAGGTCAAATCCACCACTATTAGTACCGTTAACTTCAAAGACTGAAACATTACCGCAACCATCAGTAGCAGTTGATGTAAGTGCTACATTGATGGGACTGAACGCACAACAGCTAACACAATGGTTCAACAGTCTGAACCCCCCACAGAGTACATCCAGCGGGAAGGGAGAAGAATACCTGAATAAAATAAGATTGGGCATGGAAGCAGATGAACTAGTAGAGGGAACGATGGGTCTGAACAGGTTAGAATCATACACAGAAGAAGAGCTGAGATACATGTGCCCTAGGATTACAAGAGAAGTAAGCAGCATACATAAGAAGTTACAAGAAATTGCAGACAGAAACGAGATCGATATAGGAAAGACTAAACACTTGAGCAGAAGTTACAGGCTAGACTTTGAGACAAAAGATTTTGAACACATGAGATCTGCAGGGATGAAAACGCACCTTAAGGAGGTACTGCAGAGCGTGCAGGTCTGGAGATGTCTAGATAAGTGGGAAAGTAGATGGGTTAAGAAAAAGGACAAAAAGAAAGAAAGTACCCCAGATCGGAATGAAAAGGCACAACAGAATGACGACCTGATAACCATATTGCCAATGAGAGAAACAGCAGGGGGAAAACTTGTACATGTACCATGGCATAGGTGCGATATTCAATCCTTTATGGATGATTTCCCTAAATTAAGAGAGAAACATATTGAATGGTATCAACAAACAGATAGATTTGTGAAACTCGCAAAATGTCTCTGGGAAGACCTGAATACCTTATTTGAAATTGTGGTTCCGGCAGATTTATGTGAAGATTGTAAAAGGGTTGTAGGTTGGCCGACAAGTGAACCAGAAAGAGATAGGGACACAGGTGCACCATCACCTACGGTAATGAGTTTACGTATATCATAAGGTGATTGAGCACTTGAAAACCAAGGTTGCGTCGAAAAATGTGGATTGACAGAGGATTGACAGAACAGCACAAGAGGTTAAAGAGTCGATACATGCGTACTATGAGAGATTGTTGAAAGCGTTTAAAAATTACAGTGGTACGGAATCGATCGAGGCAAAGGACATGCTCCATTTTGTGTTCAGATTTGTGGAAGGGTTGAGACCCGAAATCAGCCAGATGATTAAAATGCATTTGATTTGTTGGCAGTCAAAATCGATCGATGAAGTGTTGAACTATGCAAAATACTGCAGTGATGAGATTGAGACAAAACAGAAAAGGTTGAAAGAAAAGGTGATGGTGATGCAGCTTAGAGCAGCTCAGACAGGTTTGCAAGGTTTGCAAGGTTTTCAACAACAGATGCCGCAGCAGCAACAGCAGGGGAATGCTATGTTTCAGCCGCAGATGAGAAGCAGAGGCCGAGGAGGTTTTGTCAATAATGGTCCTGACTTAAATACTGTTATGATTCCAAATGGTATACAGGCAATGAAGAAGGTGATGCCATGTCACACGTGCGGAATCGTCGGGCATTGGAAACAGGAGTGCCCAATGATGGTGCAGGAAGGTGTAGGTCAGCAAAACAATGATGTTAATGCATTTCAGAATATGAGAGGACCGAAATTGAGAGGTCCAAATCCAAATTTTCAAAATAATGTAAATCAGATGCAGGGTTTACAACACATACAACCGCAGCAGGTGCAAATGCCCAGTGCACAAATGGCACAGTTGCAGCCAATGCAACAGCAGTTTCCTATGGTACCTAATCAGCAAATGCAAATACCCTTAGCACCAATGAATCAGCAACAGGTAATGCTTCCTCAACAGGTCGCGGGTCAAGGAATGAACCAAAATGACACGTACACCAATTCCCGTTACACAGTGAGAATGGAATAAACGATGTATGGGAGAGTGAAAGTTCAGATGAGGAGGGAAATTGTATGCTTGCAGCATCCTTGGAAGTTGAAAAGGGTCCGTATGTGGAAGGAAGAGTTATGGGTCACCATGTTTCGTTCTTGGTTGACACCGGAGCTACACACTCTACAGTCAGAAGCATCGAAGTACCAAATTTGCCACTTTCAGGGAGAACAGTTCAAGCAGTGGGAGTAGCAAATAGGTACCTGACGAGCCCAATGACAGATCCAGTGCAAGTTAGAATTGGTAACTATCAAGGGTCACATAAATTTGTGGTGTGTGACTCAAGCCCGATATCACTATTAGGGAGAGACTTATTGTGCAAATTAGGGGTGTTCGATTATGTGTTCAAATGATGGAATTAAAATTCAGACAAACAGTGATGGGGAAGAAGAGGACGGTGTAGGAGGGAACGAAGTGGAAACTGTTGATGAAGAGTACCCCCTGATTACTCTTTATCCAATGCTCACTGAAGCAGATATTCCTGCTGAGTTACAGGAAACAGTTGGAAAGGAAGTGTGGGATATGACAGGGAAAGAAGTAGGATTGGTCAAAGGAGTAGAACCAGTGAAAGTGACTGTAAAACCCAATGTAACTTTTCCCCAGACACCACAATACCATATGGCGCAAGACACCCTCATGAAAGTCGCCCAACTCATTGATGAATTTGTAAAACAGGGAGTACTGAAAGAAGTGTTAAGTAGCCATGTAATTCACCAATCATGGGACTAATAAAACCGAGTGGAAAGGGCCGGATTGTCCAGGATTTGAGGAAAATAAGGGCCATATTTATACTTTTTGACGCAAAACTGCGCCGCCGCAGTTTTGCGTCAAAATTTTTACCGCTGGGTAACGCCATTTCGTAGCAGCGTGCGGGCATCAAATTTATACTTTGACGCACGGCGGCGCAATCAACAGGTGGGAGTAATTTTTTTTACGCACATCGCGGCATCAAGTCGTAAAGGAAAACGACGTTAACGCAGCGTAAATGACTGTGGATCGATTTACGACACCGCAACCCGGATATGCGCCTTTATTTTGACACAATAGCGTAAAAAATACCCGCGAACACTGCCCTTTCAGCAGAGGAGAGCCAAAATGGATCCCAGATGCCACTACAGACCCCAGGAAGATGACAGCAGACCAGGAACCAGCCAGGACGATCCATACAAGAACCAGGACATATATAGAAAAAAAAGAAAGTGTCGCTTCAGTGCAGAGGAGCAGGAAATCCTGGTTAAAGAGGTGACGGAACACCAGCACCAACTGTTTATCACCTCTAAGTTGCCAATCAGTAGGAGAGAGGCCATATGGCAACAAATTGTTGACAAGATCAACAGTGTGGCTGAAGTACGCAGAACAGTCACCGAGTGTAAGAAACGCTGGCATGACTGCAAACGTAGGACAAAGGAAAAAATGACCAGGAACAGGAAGGCAGTACTGCAGACTGGAGGTGGGAGTCCAGCACACCAGGAGGCCCTGGACCACATGGAGGAGATGGTTGCAGCCGTCATCCCCTAGGAGATCGTCACAGGGATTCAAGGACAGGACAGTGCAGACTACCACGAGGCAACGCACATGCAGGGTAAGTCGCATGGGGATAAAAAAAAAAAAATACTGTTGACTGTAAGCAGGGGGGGAAATACCTACTACACATTGCATGTAAGTCATCAAATACATGGAGTGGCATGGGTAAAGGGGCACGGCAGGGGGGCATGGCCTGCACAAACATAAGCTGGGGCACAACATTACACTACACCAACAACAGTCCCATGGGGGCATCCTGTCATGCCAACAATGGAGCAAAGGGAAAGCCTCGACAGGAGGGAAGGCCACTACGTCAAACTTACATCCTGGCACTCGTCAGCTAAAATATCTCCTACATTAACTAGGGCCCTATCAGCAATCCTCTAGCCAAAACAACAACTGCAATGTAACTGCAACAACAGTTGACACTTCCACCTCTGATCTCTGTGCAGCTATAGTAGCCAATGGCAGTAAACTCCCCATGGAACATACATAGCTAAATTAGGGGGTGAGGATGACATCTGCAACAAACCCCTGAAACAAGACAAAGGCCCCAGTACACTCAAATGTCAATGCCCATAGTTGTCACATACATCAGCCAAACTAAACAGCAATAGGAGCGACACAGCACTGAGGACACACCCATGCTGCATATGTCAGGGTCCTTCCCGTGCCTGGCAAACAAGGCAACATCACAAATGTCATACTGCTCAGACAACAGCATTGAGGAGGGGACACATGCAACTGGTCACTGAAATACACCTGCACAGTCAGAGGGGGAAATAGGACACTGATACGATAATCATGGCAATCCAATGTAACACACATTTCCCAACATCAGCAGGACACATTAACAATGTCAACATCCATATCACATCATAACATTGCAATGCATAGGAAATGCCACATATCAATTACATTTAAGTCAATGTGAACAATCAGGGATTGGGGGAGGTCCTGAGAGGCAATTGTGCTGCCAGGACCATCAGAACACCCACAGCCAGTGAAAGGTCTCACCATGAGAATGGATATACACGGAGGGTTGAGTAGGACAAAAAGCTGACTATTCTCTATTTGGTATAAAGCAACACCTAGAGGCAAGTAGGCAGACAAGTCTGATAACTCAATATCATACATGTGACACACTGGTGGGCCATAGGCCTATAACAATGCCCATATGAAGGACAGCAGATACCAATACCAAACAAGATCACAAAGTGAATTCATCAAAAGGCAGGCATGTTACGTCAAAATTGTCACAACACAGACACACTAATTGTACCCTGTTTCATTGCAGAGGAAGATGGATCTCCTGCCGATATGCCTGTCCCAAATTTCCCTGATGACATGAATGACGAGCCCATAAACATTCCCCAGGAGACCATCCAAAAGGTCCTTAAAACCCTCCAGACCCCACCTTCAGTCACAAGGAGGAGCACAGAACAAGCAGCCATCACAGAAGAACCACCCACCACCCCCATTGCAAGACCTGCCAGCTCCTACACAGCTGAGGACTCTGACGACACTGGCACCAGCTTTGAAAGAACTGTAGTTGGAGTACAGCGGGAGCTGGCCAAGGAGGTGCGGGTGGGGATGCAAAATATGGCAGCCAGCATTGAGGGGGTGCGCTCGTGCATGATGTCATCTGCAGATCAGGCAGCAGATATGCAAGCCCTAACATCCATACTGCAAGGACTACAAGAAACTGTCAAGGAATTCACCACTGCAGTAAGGGAGTTGCGACAACACCTCGCACCCCAACCTTTCCACTGCATGCACGAATGCAATCATGACTCCCTCAGGGCTGACCTGGCTGCCTACCATCGTGATGTAGCTGCTATTCTCAAAAACCAGCAGGCCCTCCTTGCTGTAGTACTGCCCTTAAGACCTTCACAGGGAGCAGCCACCGGGATGTCTGACTCCACGTCTTCTAACACTGAGGTGTGGGGTTGCCCCTTCACAACCAACAACAACAAGGACAAAGCAGGCAACACACATCAGAAGAAGACATGGAACACAATCACATTCACACGGAAGAGTACCCGGAAGCACTAGTCCCTGCACCATGGCCTACTTTGTCCAAGGTCTTACGTTTTGTCAATTGCCAGTCTCACTACAACTATACTCAATGACTGTTCTGCTAACCACTGTATAACTTGTCAGCATTGCCAGTGAATGTCTCTCTCCTACTAATTGGCAAATCCTGTCCCTCTGCACTGTCGGTAACATCACCCCAGCATGTCAGGAGCATCATCCACACCCCTTCTGTAGGATCACCATGTAAGATTTCACTAGAACGGACTCAGCAAACCTGGACAATGTACATATTGCACTACAGCACCTATCAATAAATAGCACTTGCACACCTAATATGTCTCTGTGTAATTTGACACATCAACTGTGCAGTAGATAACTCAAAAGTGCCTGTGTGACAACCATGTAGCTTGCCAATACAACTGTCCTGCAGTGGCCAGGATTGCATCATAGCTTGCCCATCCTGAGGAGAATAACTGATGAAGAGAGAAACCACACACAATCATGCTGTGTTGGGCAGAATAATGCTCTATCAATAGAAATGAAAGTCAACTAATGGTGGCTGATAAATGTGGTCACCATGCAATACTAATACATTGAATTATGCAGTCTAATCTAAGCAAACACAACTAAACACAGCATCAATCAACCTTTCTGAGTAAACTTCCAAATAGCTACTCATGCTGATTTTTTGCACACATGATCTATGTCAGTAATGAAGACGAGAAGACAAGAGTGTTAACAACACCTCATCTTCAAAGATGTCCCTGAACATCACACTGCAGTCCGACCTAAAAAATAGAAAACATACTCATCAACACAAATCCTTTGTGATCCATGTAAACTCCAAATGGTGGTTCTATCAAATGGTGGATACTTACCAAGTTAGCACAGGGGTAGCTGCCATTTTAAACTTCTTATTTATTTGGTTTGTAGCATAGGACACAAATGCCATAGAACAACAATCACCTACACTAGTGGCAAGGCCATGATCAAGTAGCAGTTAACACATAATGCAAAGGGTTAACTATATATTTATTCATAAGTAATCACACCAGAGACAACTAAGGGAAAAGTCATACCTACACTAATCTAACCTGACTACTCCTAACCCACAACTGTCCCTACCTAACCTAGGATGAACTTACTCTACACATATAACAAATCGATCTAAACATCAACCCCCCACCCACCATTATGAGACAGGACACATGCAGGACAACACATACTAACCTACACACATACTATACTATACTAAACAATCATATATTTTTTGGGAGATTTTTTATTTATTTATATATTTTATTTTTCTAAACAGACAGGAAGCCAAACATTGACCCTCACCCACCCACCCACACACTTAATAATGAAAGGTAGAAAGAATAAGGACCCCCCACCCTCCTCCCTAACACTAACTAAGCTAACAACCTATACTAACCTAACACTAATCCCCCAAGCCCACTAATCATGATAAAAAGGAAAGAGGAGGGAGGGTAGGGATAAATTTAAATAGACCATATCAGTCCTAGAGGTTGGCCCTCCGCAGGGTCCGCCTGATGGACCTGACCCGCTTCTTTATGTAGGCCACATTCTGGCTCAGCTTGTCCACCTTCCTAATGAACTTGTCCATTTTGCGGTCCAAAGCCTGGAATGCCGCAGGGTCAATTGGAGGTGCTGCTGCTGTCTGGGTCCCGGCAGAGGTGCTCTGTGTGGGTGTTGAGCGTAGCCCACTGGACTGTCCTGCAGCTGTCATAATGCTGGGTCCTGGTTGTGCTGCAGAGGCAGGGACAACTGTCCCCGCTGTGGCTGGGGCCACTTGGGGAGAACCGGTGGTTGTGGTGGTGGTGGCTGTAGTGGGCAACGTTGGGCCACCCTGTGGTGAAGCCCACCATGCTCCGGAGGCCCGATCCGCCTGGTATTTTCAGGCCATCCGTCGGAACCCCGACTGCACCTGCAGGATGTGTTGGTAGCTCATGGCCAGCCTCTCAAATTCATGCCTCTGTGCGGCACTCATGTTTGCAGCTGTGAAGAGAAAGGGCAACTATTTACCGTAGGAAATGCATTGTGTGGAATAGCACAATGGGTCAATCGGAAATTACTTTTACTGTAGTTGTAACAGCTCATATCACCATATAGATCATTGAAAGTCTCAGAGGAAGTACATGGGAAGCCTGCATACACAGGTCATCTCACACATAGCATATACAATTATCTACATGATGGGTGACATCAGCCTAAACTTCTCATCATAAAAATTACAAATGCAGCCTACATTCATGCTGCACCTCCTCCGCCTATTGCCTGAACTCCATATGTCAGTGTATGTGATAACAATCACAACCCTCAAGATCTGCAATTTGTAATTGGATTTGCTAGTATAGAACTCATGTGCCATAACCGAGTGTGTACACTAGGTTCAAAACAAAGTTTCAAATGGTCACAAGTATGTGTAACATACTGGTTGCTACAGTCCTAGGTACCCTATTCCCAAACACATGGCTGTCTTTGAGGGGGGGGTGGGAAGAACAACCAACAATCCCAAAATCGATGCACACCCAGGAGTGTATAGAAAGCTCAACATGTTTTTGCCTCCACACACACACCACCAGTAAAGGGCTATCAACAAATCGGAGTCAGCTAAACCTTGTCCTATCCAAGGTCCACACATGTCAAAATGTACTGACCTAGGCCAACATCACATACTTCCAGTGAGGCATATTTTTCTACAGACACAGAGGAGTAAGAACACCCATGATCATGAATAGCATGTACACCTAGGCCGTTGCACTGTAGTCCCACACACTTCTAGTACAACTTGTGGAAGTACATGCCCCCGGAAGATCCAACCTACAGTGTACTCAGTACATTGTTTACTAGGTAGACAGCAGATTTCAGACAAGCCATTTGCAGAAGCTATCTGGGAGAATGTCAGTCTGACATGCAGACTCAGTCCGAGACGAGTCCCAGAGCAACTCTTACATTAACTAGTGTATTCCACATGACTCACCCCATTTCCCATAGCAGGCCCTACAGGAATGGCCTACAGACCCAAATTCTGACAAATGGTCAACTCAAAATGAAGTGATAACTGAAATCCCACTAATGGAACAAGACTAATGATTGGGCAGCGCATCAAACCATGCAATCTGTTCAACACACAGTAGTCCATCACGCATCACCAGCAAACATAAAAAATACCACACATGCAACACTCACTGTAGGTGTCGGGGTCCTCAAAATGAGCCACCTTTCCCACTGTGTACGGTGCAGGTCCACCTGTAAAGCATGGAAGGAAGAATATACTCAGAATCCGTGCACTGACAAGCAATTGCAAATACAAAGACAATGTGATAATATAACATGAGTAATGAAACACTTTCACACATGCTCATACTGCATGGAAGTATTCATGCGCAACATTTACATCGGATGAGTCTCCTGCTATAGTTACACACACTACTACACACATGCAGTGGCCCGGACTGTCATGTGGTGGCAAAGATGCACCTCCATTAGTATGCACCAACAATATAGGTGTGCATTCATCTCATCATGTGCATCCAAGAGAGACATCCAAAAGCTGGTTACTTGAGGACTGCCTGACCTCTCAAACAGCCTATGTGGTCATGACACATATGTGACTGATAGGTACATGGTACAGAGAGCCAGGTACTTTGGCAATACCTCATGTTGTTACAGTTTCATACATTGATGTGTCCAAACAATGGTGATTGGCACCAGACATAGATGTTTGTACCCTAGTCCATACCTTTGGACTGCCATCCCTATTCTGATTTGGGCACAAGTGACAATAAATACCTGTCTAAAATGTTAGCTGAGGGCACCTGAGTCCTTAACAAATATGGTTCATGCTCAGATCAGGCATGTAACAATTAAATGTGAAGGAGCACATTTATCACGACATGGCATGGCACTTCCAAGAACATTTTCCCTACACACCAACCAGACACACATGTGACATATGTGTGGACAACATTGCTAACTTCAATTGACGTGAAGGCAGCACTCATTTTCAGCATCATGTAGGGTTTACAAATGTCAGTCTAGCTATAGCGTCAACATATGTAGGTATGATGTTTCTACATCCATATTTCACTGGCTATTGTGACCTGTAGAGTCCTAATTGCGTCATTAATGTGTCGCTTGTCTGACACAAAGGCGGCACTACATTACATTCTGCTACAGGCAACCGGTATGTGTAGAAAACATGAGCTACCTGACTGCTAGCATTTGTCATCCTTCACATTGTGCATCAATTACCCTGTATGTTTCCCTAGCATTACACACAGTCAGCTACTTATCTGGCAGATTGTGTAACAATCATCACATGTCACAACACAGCTTTAAATTGTGCACATTTAAATGATCTGTACTCACCAACATGTCCACCAATCCTCATTCCCAGGTGGTCCAGCAGTTTTTTCTCCCTGGAGATCAGATCAGCCCAGCGGTGCTTCAATTGATGGTCATTCCTTTTGCTACCATATAGACGCACCAAGTGATGGCGCACCTTCCCCCACCGGACTTTACGGGCCTCCGTGTGATACCCCAGTATCACCCTACCCCCAGCCTCCAGCATAAGTGGGAGGAAATGGCAAACAAGCCATATAAACGCCCCCAATTCCTCCTCACCCATCCTGGAAAGCCGTGGCCTACCAGACATGTCAGCACTGAAAAAGGGGAACAAGTAGTAGAAAAAAGGAAAAGGGGGAAATGGGGAAAGGTAGAGTGGGGAAATACAAAGAAAACTTAAGAAGAGCCCATCTATCCCCTATATTACAGTACCCACAACAGACTCCCACAGACAATAAATACAACACTGGACTTGACAAATTATGACAACACAGACTTAGACAGTATTCTACAACAAGACAATGATGACAAAAGCACAAGTGAGATGGCACACTGGACACAAAAGCACTAATACACAGGACAACACTTTGCACACAGCCACACAGTCTAGAATAATCTAAGACTGCAAAGTGAAAGTGAAAGTACACCCACTGTACAGATTCTGTAAACAGGATATCCTATTACATCACATCCTGCATAAAATGGCTGCCGTTTTTTTCCACTATGCGTCATATTTTCACGCATACAGCTTGTGCATCATATTTTTTGACGCACAGGAGTGCAAATAATGCAGAGTCCATTTTTTTTCATTATTGGGATATAATATTTGTTTGAGGCATATTTTACTGTTCTAGAGTTGAAAATTAAGCCGCAGCAAAATATGATATCTATTTATGAAAAATATATTTGACTCAGCATTATCTGCACTCATGTGCGTCAAAAATAATGACGCACAAGCTGTATGCGTGGAAATATGTAGCATAATGGAAAAAAACAGAGGCCATGTTATGCAGGATATTATGATATCTATTTATGAAATATATTTTTGACTCTGCATTATCTGCACTCCTGTGCGTCAAAAATTATGATGCAAAAGCTGTATGCGTGGAAATATGACGCATTATGACAAATATGTCTTTCATTTGTCCAATTGAGAAATTAATTTTGTCATGACCAAACGGTGCTAAGTGATAAACTTTGGGGTTAGCTATAGCAAATGTCCCTTACAGGATGTATAGAAGGTATTCACAGTGCAATAGTAATGATTGGCCAGAATGGATATTACTCATAATTGTACACATATGTAGGTAATTGCTGATTGCTAATTTCAAAATATGAATGAGATACCAGGACGTATTCCTTAGCAAAATTGTGTCCACATGTATCAAGCTATTCAAAATTGCATAAAGGCCAATTAGGTAGTGCAATTGTCGCCTAAACATTTTTTGGGGGTAACCATGTCCTATTTACAAGTTCATTTATCTAAAATGTGTTTCACTTTTGACATGTAGGACACACATGCGCCTTATGCATGTGTGTGCTTCACATGTGCATAAAAAATGTATATTTGGAGGGCAGCAGAGGGGGACTTAGGCCCCCAGCACCCTGGGGTTTGCTCTTCCAGACTTGCAACTTTATCCAAGGGTTTTCCAAATTCAGTAATGCTAAACCATCGGCAGCAGGCCCATGGAAGCAAATTGAGTATGATTCACTGTTTGCTAATCTGTAATCCCATTTGCCCATTTAACGTTTGCCCTATTGATTCTTTGGAGAATTCTGACATACCATTTTGCATTGATTTTATAGCAAAATCTCAACGTTCCTTATGTCATGATAGCAAATAGGTTGTTGATGTATGTGGCCCTTTATGCATTACCTGGTTTAGAGGCATGTTTCATTCTTCCTGCTAGGTTACAACTGGGACACTACTGTGATGGGCTGCTTGCAACCATTTTGTTGATTGGATGGTACATATACATGTGTGTGGTCCAATATTGATCCAGTATCAACTGTCAAGGTGTATGTTGTCACTGTAACGTCCAGGTCTCCTCATGAGTTAGTGGCAGCTAATCGTGTATCTAATGAGTATCGTTTGTAGCAAAATTTGAGAAAAGTCATTGAGGACATGGTCACCTACACGTGGATGGTCCCACCCTGTCACTGAAGACGTGTAATGAGACTTTCAACTGGGCAACCTTGGTGTGCTGAGTGAGAGAATGTCTCAGGTGTCTGGATCCGTCATGTGTCATTGCAACATTTGTACTCAAGTTGGCCTCTGTGGATGGTAATGTATCAGGCAACATCATAGCCTCTGTGCAGAAGTAAATGGCTGGTATTCAGCACACACGACTCATCTTTATTATTTGAACAATGTAACTCTGCATGTGAACTGTCAGGGTCGTCATATGTGTTGACTTTTCATGGACATTATCTGAGGTTGCTGGTTCGGCTGGAGGCCACTTACACCATCAAACGCTATGGTCCAGGTACACTGTCACCCTTTGTAGTTTAGGCATTAATGAGGGCCAGACAACGGAAGGGCCATGATTTAGCTATTCAAGGGCACTGTCACAAATATGATACAAATAACAGTCAGATGATGCAATACTATGTATTTGAGTATAAATTGATGAGGCTAATGACAAATTAGTGTCTGAGGTACAAGAGGTTTTGGACAGCACGTGTGGTCCATAGGTGGACCCCAGGTATCTTTAGGGTGACCCACGGACAGGTGCCAGTCAGGCTGACAGGATGCTGGGTCAATCAGGAGCCAGTTCTTTCAGAAATTACATGATCAGTGATCTGACTAGGACTGGTCAGAGGGAGCAGTAGACAGTTGACATGTCACACTGTGTATGTCCTGTGTTGTTTTGAAGGTGACACATGAAACCATATGCAGTGTTACACGGCAACATTAGTAGCAATGCTTAATGATGTAATTGCCCAAATGCCAACATCTATGCTGTAGGAGGCATCAGCAGGGACGGGGCATGTACATTTGGGTGGTGTGCATGGAGGGGATCACTGGTGTGGCCTCCATCAGTGTCTCACTAGTCCTGTCAGATGAGATTTGCTGAAAATTAGCCTACAGTACCTTTCACACGAGAATCAATCTACAGGTGATACCAGGCCTTAAAAACTCCAAGCCAGTGTATTATATGAGCTGAGTTCCATGCAGTGAGATGGTATTATGACAATGGTAGGCATAGGAAAGGGTGTGGCACACTGGATGACTCTTGTGAGTGTGTGTGTGTAGATGAGGGAATCTCAGTGTACACATATCAGCATTCCAGGGACCTCTTTAGACAGGTGGGGTGTGACCAGCCGCAGGTGTGTGTAATGTTTTTAGAAAAGGGCTGACATGTAGATGGGTAGTGATGTGCTGGATGCTTGTCATAGGTGTAGCACTTGTGCTGTGTATGTTCTGCTTATGTGTAACTCTAGTGACAGATAGTCATTGCAAAGATAGTAAGTAGTTGGAATTACTGTTGCCAAGAGTCTGGTAATACATTCCTGTTCCTGAAGCATAAGCATGTGAACTGCCTGATGTATGAGGCCTGTTTTCCCCTAGTTGAGTGATGGTTTTTTAGTTGTGTGCCATCTGCTGCGATGATCCATGTTTCCTACATGTATGTGTGTCATATGTGTGGTCCTCAGCTATTGCCCTTCAAAGGTGAACTGTACAGGATGTCAGTCATTTACATTGTGTGTGTATGTGACCATTGTATGGTGGCCATTACATTTGTAGTGTATTTTTCTGTGTCCTGATTGTTATATCATTATTGCTCAATTAGACAACATTCTTCTTCTGATATTTCAAGCTAAAGGTGGGCAGAAATGAATAGTCCAAACCATGAAGTGGTGTTTGTTATCAGTGTTTATTTACAATAGTGCATTAAGTGGTGATGGTGATAATTATGAAAATAAATTATTTACAATCTGTTGGCGCCTACGCACTCCAGCAGCCGTGTTTGGTTGTTCCCCCTCCTGTTGCAGGCCAGCATCCTCCTCTTCTTCGTCTTCAGGCATGTATGGTTCTGGCTCGAGAAGGGGAATGTTCCTTTTGACACAAATGTTGTGCAATATTGCACATGTGAGTATGATCCTACAGACCATCTCGGGGGAATATAGTAGGCTACCACCAGTGATGTCTAGGCAGCAAACCTTGACTTGAGGATGCCGAAGGTCCGCTCGACAATGCTGCGTGTCCTCTTATGGGCGTCGTTGTATGCCTGCTCTGCAGCAGTACTCGGGTTCCCAAATGGTGTCATTAGCCATGGCTGGATGCCATACCCCTGATCAGCTGAAAGAAAAAAACAGAATGGGATCATGTTGATGTAGCTTGCATTATTGAAAAGACCGTCCATGGCAGTAGTTGTCTTGTGTTGTCTGTGACTCTTTTGTGTACTGATGTGACATCTTATACTTGTAGGCTATACCATCTGCATTGTGTTTTTACCTTGGCTGAGCACGTGTTTGTCTGCTAACCGTTTGTCATCAGTATGTTTGGTGATTTTCAGTGCAGTGTGCCCTCCATAGCATTGTGACTTGTGATACAGGTGTCCTTGTGTCTTCACTTGGGGTGAGTAGATAGTTCAATGTAGAGTTTAATTTATAAGTGTTGTTAGCACGTTCATATGGAAGTACCCTGGACATCCCATACCTTTAGACTTAGGCAATGTATTAATGTAAAGGTCATTGTGAGACTTACAATTTGCAAAGTGACATTTAGGCAACCACACTCATTGACGTATTCACATTAGGCTGTACAGTAATTTCCGATGTGTGACAGGTTCAATGGTGAGTTAAGAAACATGGCTAGTGATGTCAGGACCTCTGTATGTTCCTGTTGACATGTTGCTGTTGTGGTGTATGTGTTGTGTGTCCTAGTGGGTTGCTGTGCAGTGTGTATATAAGTAGGTTTTTGTACTTACCAACAAGTAGTCCATTGCCATACCGTCCATCCTGGAAGTGTTGGTTGATGGTACGGTGACGGAAGATGAATGAGTCATGTACACTCCCAGGATAGTTAGCCACGATGTTGGTGATCAATCCCTGGTGATCGACTATGGCCTGCACGTTGATTGAATGTGTGTGCTTCCTGTTGCGGGAGAGGTGTTCAGTCGCAGCAGGTGGCACAAGGCATACATGTGTGCAGTCGATTGCACCAAGGACGTGTGGGAAGACACTGATTGCGTGTTTAGTTTCCTGCTGCTTCTGCAGTGTGTTAGGGAAGCAGATGTGGCTGGGTGTCAGTCGAATGATGGCATCCAGTACTTTTGGCAGAAATGCGAAGAATGATGGTTGTGATATTCCGCCAACCAGGGCACCAGTTGTTTGAAATGAGCCACTTGCCAGAATGTGAAGTATGGCAAGCAGCTTTGTTTCTGTTGGTATGGTGCGGGTGTCACCAAAGTGGGGGCCAACTGCTGTTCAATGTTTTGCAGCAGCTGCTGGATGGCCTGCCAGTTCAACCGGTACCTCTGTATGATGTTGTGTTCCCTGAGGCCCTGAAGGGTTGTTCTTGGGTGGAATATCCTCTCCTGCCTTCTGCGCTGCCTTTGGGGTCCCTGCTGGTGTTGTGGTAGCTGCTGTTGTTGCTGCTGAGCTCTGCGTCTGCGTGCACGCTGGATAAGAATCACCTCCATGTTTCCCTGTTGCTGCTCTGCTGCTCTGCTGTTTGTTCTGTGTGTTCTGATTAAATACAGGTGTGTTTGCCCCATTTTAACGCCTGCCCTGACTCAGGCGTTAAATTCTGACGCAAATCGGGCTTTGCGTAATTTTCTGGTTCCGCCTCCCGGCCGAGCGTCATTTTTGCCCGGAAGCATAAATAAGACGCACAGCCGTTTGCGTTGTTTTTTGGACGGGAACGCCTACCCTGCATATCATTAACGCAGGGCGGGTTGGCGCATCCAAGAAATGACGCACACGGCGGAATTTTGTCATCCGCGGGCATCAGAGTTTAAATATGGGGCAACGTTTGCGCTGATTGTGCGTCAAATTTTTTGACGCACAATCGGCGCAAACGGAGTATAAATATGCCCCTAAATTACATAATAGTCAAATGTTGTCCCGTAGTACCAAATCCAGCTGTGATAATGTTTCAAGTTCCCTGTGATGCTGAGTGGTTCTCAGTCATCGACTTGTCACAAGCAATTTCTTCTGTGCCTCTTCATGAGGACACACAATTTCTCTTTTGCTTCAAATTCCTAGACAGAGTCTACAGTTGGTGTCGAATTCCTCAAGGGTTTTCGGAGTCACCATCAATTTTCAATCAGATTCTAAAGAAAGATTTGGAATCGTTGGAATTACCATTTGAATCAACCTTGGTACAGTACATTGACGATTTACTGATTGCATCTAAGACAGAAAATGACTGTACAGCTTACACCATTGCCCTATTGAACCATTTGGGAAGGAACGGACACAAAGGGGGTAATTCCAACCCTGGCGGTCGGTGTTAAAGCGGCGGCCAACCCGCCAACAGGCAGGCGGTAAAAAAAATGGAATTCTGACCCTGGCGGAAACCGCCAGCAGAGACCGCACTTTAACACTCCGACCGCCACGGCGGGACAAACAAACAGCGCGGCGGTCACCGCCAACAGACAGGCGGGAGACAATGTACCGCCCACCCTATCACAACCCACCAATCTGCTACCTTTTCCGGGGCGGTAGCCCCGTCGATAAAAATACGGCAGAAACAGCCATTACGAACGGGAAACGCTCCCCTCTACACACTCCACGAGGAATCTGGACAGCATGGAACCCGAACTACACATCCAACCAGCTATTGTCTTCCTGCTCCTCTACCAGGAGCACGAACGCCGGCGCAGAAGACAACGGTGAGTACTGCACCTACGACACAGGGGAGGGGGGAGGCAAAAAATTACGGGGACACACATACGCGACACACCCACCCTCACCCTCACCCACAACTACATACACATCAATGCAGAGCAACAACTCAGAGTGACACCCCGAAACCCCCCGGAAGAATGCAAAGACAAAATAAAATGATCATGAAATTTGAAGTATATTGTATGGCTAAGTAAAAAAATATATCAAACATCTATAACTATATATACATATGTAAATTGTCCTGTCCAAATTGGGTATCAGCCATTGTTCGTGGGCCAATGGGCCTAAACACATGGGCAAAGCCCACACAGGATACCCGACTCCAATGGAGAGAACACTGCAGGGGCATCAGATAGCAAAACTACAGGCACCTCAGGGGGAAGGGAAGAGGGGGCACCTCAGCCAGATGAGTCCACGACGCCAGATCCACGAGGGGCCTCCATGGCCACTGTTCAATCCTGGGAGTGCAAAGCCACAGTCTCTCAAGTCTTCACAGTGGGTGGATTGCCCACTGTGCCATCCTGGGGAGTGCAAAGCCACAGTCTCTCAAGTCTTCACAGTGGGTGGATTGCCCACTGTGCCATCCTGGGGAGTGCAAAGCCACAGTCTCACAAGTGGATTACAGACTCCACTGGTTCTGGAGGAGGCATGGTGCCCAGAGTGCTTCGTGCAGCCCTGCCCGACACAGATGCGGGCCTGCCCCTTCTGCCAATGGGCCAGCGGTGCTTGAGACGGCGGTGCCCAGCGGAGCGGTGCAGAGACGGCGGTGCCCAGCGGAGCGGTGCTTGAGTTGAAGGGCCCAGCGGAGCGGTGCTTGAGATGAAGGGCCCAGCGGAGCGGTGTTTGAGATGAAGGGCCTAGCGGAGCGGTGCTTGAGACGGTGGTGCCCAGCGGAGCGGTGCTTGAGATGAAGGGCCCAGCGGAGCGGTGTTTGAGATGAAGGGCCCAGCGGAGCGGTGCAGAGACGGCGGTGCCCAGCGGAGCGGTGCTTGAGTTGAAGGGCCCAGCGGAGCGGTGCTTGAGATGAAGGGCCCAGCGGAGCGGTGCTTGATTTGAAGGGCCAAGTGGAGCGGTGCTTGAGTTGAAGGGCCCAGCGGAGCGGTGCTTGAGACGGCGGTGCCCAGCGGAGCGGTGCAGAGACGGCGGTGCCCAGCGGAGCGGTGCTTGAGATGAAGGGCCCAGCGGAGCGGTGCTTGAGTTGAAGGGCCCAGCGGAGCGGTGCTTGAGACGGCGGTGCCCAGCGGAGCGGTTCTTGAGACAGCGGTGCCCTGTTCAGTGGTTCTTGACTTGAAGGGCCCTGTTCAGCGGTGCTTGACTTGAGGGGCCCTGTTCTGCGGTGCTTGACTTGAAGGGCCCTGTTCAGCGGTTCTTGACTTGAAGGGCCTTGTTCAGCGGTTCTTGAGACGGCGGTGCCCTGTTCAGCGGTTCTTGACTTGAAGGGCCCTGTTCAGCAGTGCTTGACTTGAAGGGCCCTGTTCAGCGGTTCTTGAGACGGCGGTGCCCTGTTCAGCGGTTCTTGACTTGAAGGGCCCTGTTCAGCGGTGCCCTCCTGGGCAGCTCGGCGGCTGCCGGACTTGTCGGGCGTGCTGCCCTTGCCACCCTTCCCTGCTCCTCTGTGGCCCAGGTGGCACCCCACTTCCTGACAGTGCCAGGGTAGTGCTTTTGGACCCTGCTGTCTTTGGCCTCTCGCGCCGGGCACTGGCTTTCTTGGCTTCTTTTTCAGGGGGTGGGCTGGCCATCTCTTTACTGCTAGCCAAAGTAGCTGGCCTTGAAGGTGGTGGACTCCAAAATCCTTGGACTATTGTCCTTGTAGGTCCAGGGTTTGTGGTGGCTGAGGTGCTGATTGGAGTCTTATGAGATGGAGGGGGTGGGTCAGTTGTTGGGAAGAGGTCAAGGTTGGAAAGGAAAATCAATTCAGAAAGACAGGGACGGGTAGTTGTAGTGGGTATGGGAGTGGAGGAATAGGATGTTGTTGTAGGAGAGTGAAGTCTGGTGTCTTTGGGTGCAGGTGCTTGTGCTGGAGGCTGTCGTGAGGTGGATGGCTGTTGTGTGGGTGGCTGCCTGCGTTTGTGTGGTTTGGAA